>NC_083763.1:77856633-77866633 GCF_963514075.1 Conger conger | reverse complement strand
TGATTGAGCTGTAATGGAGCCTATGCCCTTGTTTGATTGAGCCGTAATGGAGCCTACGCCCTTGTTTGATTGAGCCGTAATGGAGCCTACGCCCTTGTTTGATTGAGCCATAATGGAGCCTACGCCCTTGTTTGACTGAGCCGTAATGGAGCCTATGCCCTTGTTTGATTGAGCCGTAATGGAGCCTATGCCCATGTGTGGTTGAGCCGTAATGAAGCCTACGCCCATGAGCCCTTGAGCTGCTAATTGAGTTGCTGGAATGGGCTGCTCATCTCCTGGGGAGAGGTGGCAGGTGGCAGGTGTGCGGGGAGGTCTGTGCCACTCCAGTGAATCAGCACGTACAGCAAATCAGGCTAATCAGGCGTGTCACAGAACGGCTCCTGGGACCAACGTAATTAATGCAACAATTATTATTACACTAGCGTCACCATAGAAACACACACACACACACACACACACACACACACACACATTAATTATGGAATTCAGTCGACATTTAGCTGAGTGACTTACACAGACTGGGTATTTATTAAAGCAGTTCTGGTTAAGTAGCAGGGGCAGCCTGTAGCCTGGTGGCTAAGGTATATGACTGGGGCAGCCTGCAGCCTAGTGGCTAAGATACATGACTGTAGCCTAGTGGTTAAGATACATGACTGTAGCCTAGTGGTTAAGATACATGACTGGGGCAGCCTGCAGCCTAGTGGGTAAGGTACATGACTGGGGCAGCCTGTAGCCTAGTGGCTAAGGTACATGACTGTAGCCTAGTGGCTAAGGTACTTGACCGGGGCAGCCTGTAGCGTAGTGGCTAAGGTACATGACTGGGGCAGCCTGTAGCCTAGTGGTTAAGGTGCATGACTGGGGCAGTCTGTAGCCTAGTGGCTAAGGTACATGACTGGGACCTGGATGGTTGGTGGTGTCCCCTGCTTAGTCAACAGTAAGTCACTTAAAAAAGCCTCAGCTAAATGACAAATTGTGGGAATTAAACCTGCACCCTCTCTTCGCCTAGATCCCTAGCTAGTATGCTACACTGAGTTACATACACACATAAGGACATATACTTTTATAGGCAAACCCATTTGGCTGCTTGTGTTTGTTGTGTGGGTTAAAATTCAGCACATGAAGGCATGAAGAGATGAGTAGAATGGATGGCAGTCTGTCTGTCTGCCTGTTTGTCATCCTGTCTGTCCGCCAGCCAAGGCCAGTGGACATGGCAGCTTTCCACCGTCAAGCTCATTTTCTGATTCTGATCTTTAGAGACTTAAACATGTGCCAGAGAGAGAGAGAGAGAGGGAGAGAGAGAGAGAGAGAGAGAGAGAGAGAGAGAGAGAGAGAAGAGAGGGAGGAGAAGAGGATCTTGAGAAAAGCTAAATATGGGAAATGGGGGAAGAGAAATAAGCATGCAGAGAGAGAGTGAAATTGAAGAGGGATGACAGATAAAATGATGCATATAGCTTCTCTCTCTCTCTCTCTCTCTCTCTCTCTCTCTCTCTCTCTCTCTCTCTCTTGCTCTCTGGCCTGTGATTTATAGTTACAATGTGTTAGTGTCACAATAAAGGCGGCTTAAAACTCAAAACTCTCTCCCTCGCGCTCTCTCTCTCTCCCTCCGCTCTCTCTCTCTCTCTCCCTCGCGCTCTCTCTCTCTCTCTCTCTGGTGCTCAGGGTTGCGGTTCAGGAGGACATGGAGGGGCAGTGGGGATGGGGAGGTTGGGGGGGGGCTGTACTGGGGCTATTTTTAATAATATTAAAGCTGCTCCGCTCTGCGCTCTGAGTGAAGTGAGACTGAAACACAGATTTCCCATTTGTGACCCAGCCCTGTGACAGCATCACCAGTCCCAGCATCTCCACCATCTCTCTCCCTCTCTCCCTCTCCCTCTCTCTCCCTCCATCTCCAACACCATCTCTCTCCCTCTCTCCCTCTCCCTCTCTCTCCCTCCATCTCCAACACCATCTCTCTCCCTCTCTCCCTCTCCCTCTCTCTCCCTCCATCTCCAACACCATCTCTCTCCCTCTCTCCCTCTCTCTCCCTCCATCTCCAACACCATCTCTCTCCCTCCATCTCCAACACCATCTCTCTCCCTCTCTCTCCCTCCATCTCCAACACCATCTCTCTCCCTCTCTCTCCCTCTATCTCCAACACCATCTCTCTCCCTCTCTCTCCCTCCATCTCCAACACCATCTTTCTCCTTCTCTCTCCCTCCATCTCCAACACCATCTTTCTCCCTCTCTCTCCCTCCATCTCCAACACCATCTATCTCACTCTATCTCCGTCTCTCTCCCTCTATCTCTCCCTCTCACGCCTTTATCTCCATCTCTCTATCTCCATCTCTCTTGCCTCTATCTCCTCACACCCTCCACCTGTCTTACCTTTCATCTCACTTCCCCCTCTCTCTCTCTCTTTCTCTTTCTCTCTCCCTCTCCCTCTCCCTCTCTCTCTCTCTCAAATTCAAATTGTGTGCTATATTCATCATAATGTACCCTTGCCCGATAGATTATACTCTGAGCTCTGTTTTTACTGTGTTTACTACTGTCTTGTTTGTGCTAAAGCCAAAGACACATGGTTGACAATACAGTTTATCAATCTATCTATCTAACTATCTATCTATATCTAATAATATTAGTCTGACACAGTATACTACATTTGTAATATTGAGAAGGATGATATGAATGTTACGATGTACGGTGATACAAGTGTTTAGCAGAGTAATCTTTCATTTTATCAACTGTGCTGAGTAGAATAATCTCGCTGGCCGGCTCTGCTTAGAAGAACTATTTCTGGTTGGCTGAATTTTGTAGAGCAGTCTCACTGATTGGCTGTGTTCAGTATATTAATCTTACTGATTGGCTGTGTTCAGTAGAGTAAACTTACTGATTGGCTGTGTTCAGTAAAGTAATTTTAGTGATTGCCTGTGTTTAGGAGACTTACTGATTGGCTGTGTTCAGGAGACTTACTGATTGGCCGTGTTTAGTTGAGTAATCTTACTTATTGGCTGTTTTAGTAGAATAGTCTCTCAGATTGGCTGTGTTAGTAGAATAGTCTCTCTGATTGGCTGTGTTAGCAGAATAGTCTCTCTGATTGGGTGTGTTAGTAGAATAGTCTGTCTGATTGGTTGTGTTAGTAGAATAGTCTGTCTGATTGGCTGTGTTAGTGGAATAGTCTCTCTGATTGGCTGTGTTAGTGGAATAGTCTGTCTGATTGGGTGTGTTAGTAGAATAGTCTGTCTGATTGGTTGTGTTAGTAGAATAGTCTGTCTGATTGGCTTTGTTAGTGGAATAGTCTCTCTGATTGGCTGTGTTAGTGGAATAGTCTCTCTGATTGGCTGTGTTAGTGGAATAGTCTCTCTGATTGGCTGTGTTAGTGGAATAGTCTCTCTGATTGGCTGTGTTAGTGGAATAGTCTCTCTGATTGGTTCAGCAGGGTAAGGAAGCTGAGCCCATGCTGTGTTTCCTGAAGCTCGAGAGATGGGCAATAAGGAAGCTGTGATGGAGCAGGTGCCGTGTTTGGTGTCAATACGAGAAATATGGAGAGAGGGAGAAAAGGAGAGAGGGAAGAGAGGGAGAAGGGAGGGGAGAGGGAGAAGGGAGGGGAGAGGGAGAAGGGAGAGGGAGAGACCTTTAAGGCCCCTTTGTGTGTCTCTATGAGGTGAGAACTCGCAGAGCCCAGCACAAAGAGTTCTGTAAAAACAAACCAACAGCTATAGCAAACAAACATACAGAGACCAATACAGAGAAAGGAGGGGAGAAAGGGAGAGAGACAGACAGACATTTTATTTGAGTGCATCCACTTCAGTGTTCGTCCCGGATTCTAAATGAAACAACAACCTTCAGGGCTTAAAGACAGGATCCCCCAGCCACACATACCCACACACCATATGCACATATACACACATACCCACACCCCATATGCACATATACACACATACCCACACACACACACACACACACATACACACACAACACACATACCCACACACCATATGCACATATACACACATACCCACACCCCATATGCACATATACACACATACACACACACACACACCATACACACATACAAACACACACATACACACACTCTCACACACACACACAAACACACACACCATACACACATACACACACCACACACACACACCATACACGCCACACACACACACACACATACACACACCACACACACACACCATACACACATACAAACACACACATACACACACTCTCACACACACACACACACACACCATACACACATACACACACACCATATGCACATATACACACACATACACACACACACACACACCATACACACATACAAACACACACATACACACACTCTCACACACACACACACACACACACACACCATACACACATACAAACACACACATACACACACTCTCACACACACACCATACACGCCACACATACACACACACACACATACAAACACACACATACACACACTCTCACACACACACCATACACGCCACACATACACACACACACACATACAAACACACACATACACACACTCTCACACACACACACAAACACACACACCATACACACATACACACACCAAACACACACACCATACATGCCACACACACACACCATACACACATACACACACCACACACACCATACACGCCACACACACACACACACACACCATACACACATACACACACCACACACACAATACACGCCACACATACACACACACACCATACACACACAACACACATATACACACGCCATACACACACACATATACACATACACACACACACACACACCATACACATACACCACACACGCACACCATACACACATATACACAGACACACACACATACACCTTACACACACACATACACATGCAGCATACACACCAGATTTATGAAATTAAAGGATGAAAGAAACAGGCAGAATAAAGAGAAAAGGACAGGGAGTGATAAGGAGGTCAGTGTAAATATTGATGAGGCTGTGAATGTGTGCTGTGGAGGTGCTATGACAGGGGGGAGGAATCCCAGTGTGAGAGGAGGAGGAGGAGGAGAAGGAGGCTCTGAGAGAATGACAGGCGAGTGTTAAAAGCTCTCGCGTGTGGAGAGAGAGGAACGCAGGGGGGTCACGCGTGCCTTCCAGGGTTTGTGCTCCTGTTCCAGGGTTTACTCTTGCGGGGCGACATGGCTCGGGCAGTAAGAGCAGTCGTCTGGCAGTCGGAGGGCTGCCGGTTCGATCCCCCACTCGGGCTGAGCAAGACACCTAACCCCCAAATGCTCCTGATGAGCTGGTCGGTGTCTTGCGTGGCAGCCAATGGCCTTCTGTGTGTGTGTGAGTGTGTGAATGTGTGAATGTGTGAGTGTGTGTATGAATGGGTGAATGAGAAGCATCAATTGTACAGCACTTTGGATAAAGGCGCTATATAAATGCCAACCATTTACTCTCCCGTTCCAGGGTTTACGCTCCCGTTCCAGAGTCTTTCCTGTTATACAATTGGCTGATTAGATAATTGCATTAATAAGTAGGCTTAAAAGTAAGAATGTTCCTAATAAAGTGCTCGGTGAGTGTATATGACCTCACACCTGTAAAGGGTCAAAGGTCGTTGCTTCCGTGTGCGATGGCGTTGACACAGGGGAGGCCTTGTGAAGACGTGACCAGACTTAATTCGGCATTTGTGTTTTAATTATTTGGATGGCGTCGTAAACGAGCTCTGCGGATGGAAACAGTTTAAAACAGCAGATGGTACGGAGAGAAACATTTGCAGGACTGAACGAGGAAGGAAGGAAGGGAGGGAGGAGAAATTGAATTGAAATTGAAGAAAGAATAAAGAGGGATGCAACCCAAATCTGTTTTCTGAAATCAAAAAGATTATTTTTATCCCCAGGCTCTGCTAAGAAATCAGGATGCAATTAAGTCATTAAAAATTAAATAAAATTCTTCTTCACTTCTTTGTCCCTTCGGTGTGCGCCTGGACCAATTAGCCGCGTGCTAACGAGCCGTAGGTGGGGGGGTACTCTAATATCTGCTCGTTTTTTAATTTGCTTTCTTTAATTAATGGGTTTTTGAAGTGAAATCAGAGAGGTTTTAATTGTTAGATTTTTTTGTGTGTGGGGGGGGCAGGCGCAGATCAGAGAGAGTTAATTATAGAAAGAAGTTTTTTTTAATGTTTGAGGGATTTGCATCCTTAATTAAAGAGCAATCTCTGTTCGGTCTAGTGCTGAGAACAGGGAGGGTTCAAAGGCAACACAATCCCGTGTAATTCTCTTTCTGTTCCTCTCTTCCTCTCTCTTTCTCTCTCTCCCCCTCCTCTCTTTTCATGGACCACGGTCATGCCGTTCCTCTCAAACCCAAAACGGAACTAAATTTAAAACTTGGACGAGGGGTGGGTAGGGTTTGTTCGCGGTGTCAAGTTTATTTTTTTAGAAAGAAAATATTCAACGGTATTTTTTTGGCGCAATTAAACAGACTCCAATCCGTAGCGTATCGATTAGCGTAGCCCTGGGAGCCTGACATAGTGAATAAACATACTAATGGCCAAACCTGCTGGTTGAGTGCTGTGTGCAATTAGCACAACTGTCTGAAGAGAGACACGCACACGAGCTCAAGGTGCCGAGACATAAACGTGCAGTGAGACTGTGAAGGATTCAGGCTCACACTCGATGTAAGGCTTCAAATAGAGAGTTTTATAATCCAGCAATCAGTCCTCGGTCAAATACGTAATTGTTTTGTATTCAAATACTTTTCGACGCTTCAATGAGCTTGTCTGCTGTGTTGGAACCTATGAAATACACTCAAAGTATCCTCTTGGTCCTCTTGGTTGGCTCACTTGCACCAGACAAGATCAATTGAGCACAGAAATGTAGGTCTGCTAACAACAGAGTTGACCATTCTGGCCTTCATCCGAACAAAACGTGTACGAATTGTGAATGAACAGCATACATGTCAGAACGTCATTATTGGGTCAAAACTAATTTAGAGTTACATCATGTGTTCAGGTCTTATTCCTTCATATGCAGATTGAAATAATTACAATCTGTTATTTAGCTGATGCTTTTCCAAATTAGACTAAGCAGGGGACAATCCCCCCTGGACCAATGTGAGGTTAAGTGCCTTGCTCAAGGGCCCAACGGCTGTGTGGGTCTTATTGTGGCTACACCAGGGCTTGAACCACAAACCTTCCAGGTCCCAGTCATGCATCTTAGCCACTAGGCTACAGGCTAGCCCCAGAAGGAGAAGGACGTGGCTTTGGATAAAAGTTACAGTGATCTATACGCGAGTCTGAGCACGGTGTGAGACAGATTCGGGTTCCGGGTTACGGTTCAGAGGGTATTGGCAGGGTTCTGGGTTACGGTTCAGAGGGTATTGGCAGGGTTCTGGGTTACGGTTCAGAGGGTATTGGCAGGGTTCTGGGTTACGGTTCAGAGGGTATTGGCAGGGTTCTGGGTTACGGTTCAGAGGGTATTGGCAGGGTTCTGGGTTACGGTTCAGAGGGTATTGGCAGGGTTCTGGGTTACGGCTCAGAGGGTATTGGCGGGGTTCTGGGTTACGGTTCAGAGGGTATTGGCAGGGTTCTGGGTTACGGTTCAGAGGGTATTGGCAGGTGTGGACAGTCAGACACGCACCATGGACAGAGAGAGGGGGGGATTATCTTTATATGTGTTCTATATCTCCCCTCATCCCTCTATCCATCTTTTCAACTCGCTCTGTCTCCTCCACATGCTCTTTCCTTATCTGTTCATCTCTCCTCTCTAATCCTCCTCTCATCTCCATCTCCATCTCACTTCTCTCTACCCCCTCCCTCCCTCTCTCTCTCTATCTCTATCTCTCTGTGCATTAATGTAATTTCTTGCTTTTATCTTAAGCTCTCTCTCACATGCACACATTCACAGGAACATGCAAACACACACACACACACACACACATGCACACATACACAGACACGCAAATGCTTTCTGTTACTTCAAACTGGCGCTGTAATTATGTACTCTTTCTATTATTAATTTTTTCCCAAAATTGTCCATGGGTTTGTGAGAGAGACTGAGCTCGGCTCAGACTTCCCAAAGCCCTTTTTTAAAAGTTTAAATAGAGGTTGGACCCAGCGCGCTTTGCACTCCCAGCAAGCAGAACAACCCGAGCACAACGGAGATAAAGACAAGATGGAGGAATAATACGCCTTTGCCCGTTTTTCAGAACATTTAAAGAGTGCTGTCAGGAGATACAGAGTAACAGAATGACCAGAGAGAAGGGGAGAGAGGGAGAGAGGGAGAGAGAGAGAGGGAGAGAGAAGGAGAGAGAGGGAGAGAGAGAGAGAGGGAGAGAGAAGGAGAGAGAGGGAGAGAGAGAGGGAGGGAGAGAGAAGGAGAGAGAGGGAGAGAGAGGGAGAGAGAAGGAGAGGGAGAGAGCTAGTGTGAGGGAGAGAGAGAAGGAGAGGGAGAGATAGGGAGAGAGAGAGAGGGGGAGAGAGAAGGAGGGAGAGGGGGAGAGAGGAAGAGAGCGGGAAAGGGAGAAGGAGAGAGAGAGGAAGAAGGGGGTGGGGAGGGAGATAAAAACAATGAGGGAGGGAGAGAAGAACAGCAGGGAGAGAAGGAGAGAGGGAAAGAGGGACAGAGAGCGAAGGATTGATGAAACACACTGAGAAACTAATTCTCACTTTACTGCAGGATGGAAGATTAAGGAAGATTACAGAGACGGAGTGAGGCAGGCTGGGAGGGGGGGAGAGAGGGAGGGAGGGAGGGGGGAGGTGGAGGGAGGGAGGGAGAGAGGGGGGAGAGACAGAGTGAGGCAGGCTGGGAGGAGGGGGGGTGGAGAGAGAAAGAGTGTGTGATATGATACAGAGAACTTTCCCCCTGTGCCAAAGAGAGATCTCTGCCTTATACCTAATACCCTGGGAGAGAGAGACAGAGAATCTGAGATCCGACTCTTATCCTCTGCGTGTGTGTGTGTGTGTGTGTGTGTGTGTGAGTGTGTGCGTTTGTGTGTGAGTGTGTGTGTGTGTGTGTTTGTGTGTGAGTGTGTGTGTATGTGTATGTATGTGTGGGTGTGTGTGTGTGCGTGTGTGTATGTGTATGTATGCGTGTGTGTGTGTGTGTGTGTGTTTGTGTGTGAGTGTATGTGTGTGTGTGTGTGGGTGTGTGTGAGTGTGTCCTGAGAGCAACAATATGTCTCTTCAATTTCAATTTCAATTTGCTTTATTATCATGACATATTAAAAAAATGCATATTGCCAATGCATATTGTTTATATAACAGTTAGCAGAAAAGAATGATGATCTCTCTCTAATCTCTCTCTCTCTCCCCCAGTTACAGAACTCTGCACTCAAATGAATGAGCTAACCCAGCCAGTGTTCTCTAGACAGACAGTGTTCAGTAGACAGTGTTCAGTAGACAGACAGTGTTCAGTAGACAGACAGTGTTCAGTAGTCAGCCAGTGTTCAGTAGACAGACCGTGTTCAGTAGACAGACAGTGTTCAGTAGACAGACAGTGTTCAGTAGACAGACCGTGTTCAGTAGACAGACCGTGTTCAGTAGACAGTCAGTGTTCAGTAGACAGACCGTGTTCAGTGAGATTGTCCTCTAAGCCTCGCAGCTCCATGAAGTCGCTAAGACACTGCTGTCCCAGAATGCATCTCCGATGCACACCCAAACGGCGACGTGTGACGAGCCTCAACACCGCGAGACGAGCCTCAACACCGCGAGACGAACCTCAACACTGCGAGACGAGCCTCAACACCGCGAGACGAACCTCAACACCGCGAGACGAACCTCAACACCGCGAGACGAACCTCAACACCGCGAGACGAACCTCAACACCGCGAGACGAGCCTCAACACCGCGAGACGAACCTCAACACCGCGAGACGAACCTCAACACCGCGAGACGGGCCTCAACACCGCGAGACGAACCTCAACACCGCGAGACGAACCTCAACACCGCGAGACGAGCCTCAACACCGCGAGACGAACCTCAACACCGCGAGACGAGCCTCAACACCGCGAGA
>NC_083763.1:77839133-77849133 GCF_963514075.1 Conger conger | reverse complement strand
AACACCGATTTGGTGAAGTGGTTAAATGTAGAGGGACAGAGGGAGAGGAAGATGGTTAATAATAATAACTCCTACACACGACCCTCTCCCTCTCTGCTGCTTCTTCTATCTTTCTGTCTCACTCTCACTCGCTCTCTCCCTCTTTCTATCTCTCTCACTCCCTCACTCCCTATCTCTCTCTCCCTCTCTCATTCCCCCTCCCTGTCTCTCTCACTCCATCTCTCTCCCTCACTCTCTCCCTCTCTCATTCCCCCTCCCTGTCTCACTCTCTCCCTCTCTCATTCCCCCTCACTCCCTCTCTCTCCCTCTCTCTCTCTCACTCCCTCTCTCTCCCTCTCTCTCTCACTCCCTCTCTCTCCCTCTCTCTCTCTCACTCCCTCTCTCTCCCTCACTCTCTCCCTCTCTCATTCCCCCTCCCTGTCTCTCTCACTCCCTCTCTCTCTCTCCCTCTCTCCCTCTCTCCCTCTCTGCGACGCTACAGAACGGCACCGTGTTTGACCTTTTCCATGGCGCTGTGCGCTTTACATTAATCTGGCGGCGGTAAACAGAGATATTCACATTAACGCGGCGCTATATCTCTCGCGGTGCGCAGACACGCATAAACAAGCCCGGGCGAGACGGAGGGAGAGCGGGCGCGGTCTGGAGGAGCTCCCGCTCTCTCCCGTCTTTACCGGCCCACGTGCAGAAACCAGATGGATCTGGAAATATAATTGAACATCCCCCGAATAGGTGGAAACTAAAATTGGGGTTACGGAAAAGGGTCACGAGCCAGATTCTCTAATGTTAAAATGAAGGGAAGAGAGAAAAACTAGAGAGATGGAGGGAGGGAGGGAGGGAGGGAAACAGAACTACTGCCCTGACATGACCGCAGAGCTGAGAATGGACAGTCACACTTTGCAATGAATAAGTCACCGGATTAGTTGACGACTAACGAATATATTAGGTAATTGAGTATTTATAAGCGTATAATTAGTTAACCATTATCAAATACATTAACTGTTTTCTTTTCATTCCAGTAGTTGTTAACATGAATTAATGATCTACAAATACATAAACAACACAGTGTAGATTGACTTCATTCAGTTAATGCCAATTCATGAAACCTTTGTTATGTCCGTTCAGAGACCCAGGCGCATAATAACCAAGGGATAATCAGGAATCGTAGTTTATTCAGTCCAAGCGTCAAAGCCAGGTAAACCAAAAAAAACTGTGCCAAATTGAGTTGCAAAAAGAACAGTAAATAAACAGTCCAAAGTAAAAAAATCCAGAAGGGCAGAAAGGCAAAAGTACAAATGGGCAAGGCAAGAGAGGTGTCGAAAACAAAAAGCGTAGGTCTAATGTACGTGTAAGCGACAAATCAAAAGGACAAAGGCAAACTCGGAATCGGGAAAAGGTGTGTCTAGGGAATCACTAATAAACAGGCTTAAACATAATCGACACTGAATATGTAGATCAACGTCCTGACAAGGAACACTACTGAGACCAGGGTTTAAATACACAAAGGCAAAAGACATACCAGGCCTGGCAAGGGAGTGAGGAGGGCTAAACAAATACACAACAGGTGAGGAACATAAATGGGTAGTTACACAATAACGAAAACGTGGACTGGATACACACAGACCCACATGTAATCCAAACGGCTCCGGGTGAGGGAGTGGACAACTGCACAGAGCGAAGAGACGTAGTGATAGCAGAGAGCAGGCGCGAACACTTTGCTGAATCAAAGCAAGTAATTAGTGATGGAACAGAGAGCAGAATCAAAACGTTAGTATGTTAGTTACGTGATTAAATCTAATTACGCAAAACTAGTGACTGTTAGTTAGACAGACAGTTAGTGTGTTAATATAATTAGTGCTGTACAAACTCTATGTTAGTTGTTATTAGTAAATTAGTGCTATAATCTACAAACATGAATGGAGAGAAAGCAGGAAGTAAGAGCAGCGAGGCTGAGAAGGAATCGTGGGAAACCGGAAAACTCCGAAAGCACCCGAATAGTGAAGCACGCAGACAGGGTGTTTCTACACGGCAGATGGTGGTGATTGGTTATTTATCTTTCAGCGGAGCATGGTGATTGGCTGTTTCTCTCCCAGCAGAGTGCTGTGATTGGCTCTTTCACGCTGGCAGATGGCGGTGATTGGCTGGTCCTCCCCAGCTGAGAATAGCGATTGGCTGTTTCTCTCCCAGCAGAGTGCAGGGATTGGCTGTTTCTCTCCCTGGCAGATGGCGGTGACAAAGTTTGTGTTGTAGCTCTCCAGCGCTGGCAGCTCCTAACTGTTCTGGACCCTTGGAGACTGCAGTGTGTGCCAGCGCTGTGCTTCTGAGACGACGCCGCTGGCATTGAGCGTTACACTGAGCAGAACCCTGCTGTTTTGGGGTCTCCTGTATGAACAGAACTAAAGACTCTGACCCAGGATGCTCTGGGCTCAAACACAAGAAAGGATCTGAGATCTGAGGATCTGGATGATGTCACGCGCATTTGAATCAACCTCGTTTTTCTTTCTTTTTTTTGCTTTTCATGACACATAGTACTGTGTGCCTGTGTGTGTGTGTGTGTGTGTGTGTGTGTGCATCGTGTGCCAGTGTGTGTATGTGTGTGTGTAGGAGGGGTGTGTGTGTGCGTCTCTGTGTGTGCTTGTGTGTGTGTGTGTGTGTGTGTGTAGGAGCGGTGTGTATGTGTAGGAGTGTGTGAGTGTGTGTGTGTGGGTGTGCATGTAGGAGGTGTGTGTGCCTGTGTGTGTGGGTGTGTGTAGGAGGGGTGTGTCTGTGTCTGTGTGTGTGTAAAAAATGAGTACCTTCAGCATGTGTGCATCTACACAGACAGCCATGGGGTCCTACAGCTATATAATGTGTAGCACTATACAGCTAGATTAAATAACATCACACACATCTTACACGTCTGATGTGCAATTAGCTAGTAGGCTACACCCAGCTACCTATGCTGCTGCATTCTTTAGAGAGGTAGAGTCAGAGTTTTAGTCTGGCACTGACTGACTATCATCATCTCGCCGCTAGCAGCCTCCCAAAGTGAAATAAAATGAGTGCATTTAAAGGACACTTGGAAGGGAGAAGGAACAAAAAAAAATACAACTAAGGCAACATCTTAGAATCGAAATACCAGCAAGACCACCAAACCCCGCCGAAGCAAATTATATTTATGATGATGACTCAACGATGCTATGAGTTATTTCAGTAGCTGCACGTTAGCTGGCAGTGTCCAGATAAATGTCTACAACAAAGACAAATTACTTGTGTGTCGTAAGGTGTAAAGCAAGCTAGCAAGCTAGCTAGCTAACCTTAGTGCAGTGGGGATACAATCTTGCTAGTAATGTTAGCAATACCGTTGCTTAGCAACCAATAAACTACTGCTCAGCGGATTTAACATAAAACATAGTTCCATTTAAAATACATTAATTTTAAGTTTGTCTTCTCATTCTTTTGCGAAATTTTGAAAGATAAATGCGGTAGCCGTTGTATGAAACAACGGCACAGACATGAGGGCGACCCTAAGGCGATCAACACCAGACCACGGCTAGATCCACTCAACAGAGGGTCCATGCCATGATACAGAGACAGCAATGACCACTTAGTCCACCAGAGACTCTATGATCCATGCCAACACCAGGCCGTGTCCCTCAACTAAACCATTTGCAAAATACGTCAGATTTGAGCCAAGACTTAAACACCTAGGCACTACCTCCTACAGTACATCCACGCAATCTCCAAACAATGAGAAGTGCTGCACTTTGGGAACGATGAGTCCGTGGAGGAATGTATGGGTGGAGGAGGTCCTTAAGATAGGGAGGGGCACGCCCATTTAAGGCCTTAAATGTGAGGTGGAGTACTTTGAAATCTAAATGTGAATTGAAGGCAGTCGCATTTTGAATGAGCTGTAGGGGCTTTAATGAGGCATTCGGGCATCCTGATTCGAGGGCATGAGAATAATCTAATCTGGATGTGACAAAGGCGTGGACTAACTTTCTGCCATCATGTCCTGACACCATTTTCCTAATATTGGCCAAATTCCTCGAGTGAAAGAAAGCAATTTGAGAAGTGCTTTTTATATGAGTCTCAAAGGCGAGCTCAGGATGAAAAGTGACACCGAGGTTTTTGATGACTGCACTCGAAGCCACAGAGACACCATCAAGGTGTAATGAAATGTCGGGCATTTTGTTTCTGATGGACTTTGGGCCAACAACCAATATTTCTGTTTTACCAGAGTAAAGGAGGAGAAAGTTTTGGGCCATCCAATCCTTTATGTCTTTGAGGCAGGCTTTTATGTTTGATAGTTTCACGATGGAGTCAGGTATTGGCTCATATGTACAGCAGGGTATCATCTGCAGTGGAAGTTAATGCCATAGTTGCAGAACAATAAATTAAACAATAACGATAACTATAGCGATAATAATGTGAGTATCCACACTGGATACGCCCTGTAAATTCAGGTGGATTTTGATTGGCTGTCAGTGTTTAATCGTTCATGTAGGTCGGAAAAAAACGCTCTGAAAGTGATCCCAACGATATCGTTCGTCACTGTTGTTGTCGTTATAGTTGTGGACTCCGCCATCCACTTGAGTTATAACAATTTTTTAAAATGATACACTTATCGTCATCGTTGCGATTATCATTCTTGGTGTGGACGAGCCTTAACGGCAGCTGACTGACAGACAGTCCTGTAGGTCTACAGGCTAAGGTAACAGACAGGCTAGGCTGGCTACTGCGCATTCTGTCCATTTGAAATCATGCCAATTTGGCAGGCGAGGTTCACAACATCTGCGCGCCCCGCGTGGAAACAGCAGAAATAATGAATGGTTTTAAAAGAGCGGCTCGCGTCTGGCCGGAAATCCCGCGGCCAGCTGTTATCTGGGGTTTCCCACCCGCGGTTATCGGCGTCCGGGGCAGAATTTCAGCACCACGGCCCTTATCTCATCAGCCATAGCCCGCCGTATCTCTCCCACTCAACCCCGCTATCTCCACGCCAGCCCTGTTTATGTGACCACAGCTCAGCGCTGCGCTCCCGCCGCCATTTTCATCTCATCCCCATTAAGGAATTTCACAGCCAAGCCGGCGCAGTTACTCACGCTGCACTGAGACACGCACACACACGTACACACACATATACATACACACACACACACACACACACACACACACACACACGCACACGCGCACACACGCACACACACACGCGCACACACATACACACACATGTGTACACACACATACACACACACACACACACACACATGTGTACACACACATACACACACACACACACACACACACTGTACACTAAGGTGTGGAAGTAAGGGCTGTAGTTGCTACATGTTTCTCTCTATGTGGATGTGATTAAAGTCCATTTTGTTTTGAGGGTCCATATGAGGCATGTCTAGGAAATCTAAGTCCTTTAAAATTGTGTCTCAGTCAAGATATTTATGGACTTCACTGTACACTGTACACACACACACACACACACACACACACACACACTCTCACACATTCATGCAATCACACTCACTCAGAGATACACACACTCAGGCACACACACACTCACTCAGACACACACACTCAGACATACACTCACTTAAGCACACATACACACACTCAGACACACACACACTCACTCAGACACACACTAACACAATGACCAGTTTATTATCTGTGCCTCCTATACTGTTGTGCGCGGGGTTCACTGGTCAGGTTGTGAAAAAGACTGCGAACAGAGGTAGAAAACGGGGACACAGAGAACGAGGGATGAAGAAAACAGAAAATGGGGGAGAGAGGGGGTGTAACCCCTACCGGGATCATCAGCGTTAATGATTTCATTTTTTATCGCGGCTGGTTTGTTTTTAGCGGATCAGGTGGATAGCGTCCCCGCCTCTAAACACATTTAGCCCGCAGCCGCAGTCAGCTGGAGTCAAAGCGCAATTAAAGAGGAGGGAGAGGTGGAACAAGGGAGCGAGAGCGAACGAGAGAAGAAGTGCGGTTAAATACCGTTTTATTACAAACCCCAGCGGTGTGGAGCTGGAAGCGCGCGCCTGCCGAGAGTGTGGGAATACAGAGCTAGTTCGCAGGTGCGGTTCGGCGCTCGTTAACCCCCTCCGCTTCACCGCGGCTCAAGTCTGATCCGATTCCAAAAATAACGCACGGAAATAAAATGGGGGAAGAAATCATTGTAGCGGAATTCAACGTGTTTGCCTACCTACGTCGTTATTTACGGGGAAAAAAAACTATTATTAAAATTAACGTGAACAGATAGGACATTGAATTAGGTTAACGTAGCGAACAAAAACATCTAAAAATGTGTTGCATTTTAAAAAGAAAGCAACAAAAAAGGCGTTAAAATGCTATCTAGTACCAACAATGAGACCAGTTACAGTAAGGATGATATTGTGCATCAGTGCAACCAATAACTTATTCAAGTATTCCAACATATTTATTTTTGGTAGAGTTCATTGCACTGCTTCGGAGGGATAATTGGAAAAAAATAAAATAATTATCTTTGGGATTCGAGCTCTATTCACAGTTTAGATTGAGATTTATTGATTTTCTGATTTTTTATTTTCTCTCGCCACGCGCTCTCTTCCCCGTTCTCATCTTAATTCACTTTCCTCACAGTGATGTTCTGGATTTACCTGCCATTTCAAGTCTAAATAAACGAAAAATAAAAAACCTCCGACGCTCAAAAGCCGGCAGAAGATCAGGATTATTGCCAAGCTCGAACGCTTCCGAGAGGGCCGTGAAATATCGCACAAGTCTAGAAGACAAAAACATGAGACCACAGCGGTTTTTTGGGGGGGGGGTTTAACGCGGGCGTGCATTAAGTAACGGGGCTATGGGAGATGTCAGAACTCCAACCGAAAAAAAAATAATGTATGCGCGTCACAGCGGAAGCAGTGCATGCATGACTAATTAATACACAATGTTTCCTGCATAACCGCTGTTCATTACAGACCTATTAACAGCTGTTATTTCCCACTTACAGCATGTTGTACTTCTTTTGCTCTTTCTTTTATATTCTATATCTTTATTAAAAAAAAAAGCGTTATTGTGTTTTATTTGGGGGGAGTGGGAAATGCCAAGTACAATGAAAAAGAATGCTTCATTTGATTAATCGAAATTTTTACTTCAGTTTGTTGCACCTATTCCCTTAGGGCATTCTCTACTCCTCCACCTCCCCGGCTCACTCATCTATCCATCTCTCACGCTCCCTCTCTATCTGCCCCTTCCCTCCATCGCTCTCTCTCCGTTTCTCTTCATCTATCTCTGTCTCTCTCTCTCTCTTTCTCTCCCTCAATCTCTCCCCATCTCCCTCCCTCGTGCCGTCTGAACAGCAGGAGTGGGCTGTGCTGTTAGAAGGGGCTCAGCAGGTGGAGGTGTGCTTTTCCTCCAGGAGGCCCACCCTGACGGGGGCGATGAGGGGGATCAGGGCTTATGCTGGGAGGGATCTCACAGTCATGGCACTGACCTTAGTGTGGGTGTGGCATTCCTTTCTGCCCCAGGGCTGGCTGTAAATATAATGTCTCCCCATCTCCCCCACACACACACACACACACACACACCCTCACACATACATACACACACGCACACACACACACTCACACATACATACACACACGCACACACATGCACACACACTCACACACACACACTCACACACACACTCACACACTCACACACACACACACACACACTCACACACACACACAAACACTCACACACACACACACTCACACACACACATACACACACACACACACTCTCTCACACACACACACACACATTATGCCACCTTTATTACTCTGTGGGTATATGAGCTGTAATAAAACTGTAGACTCCCAACAGGCATCCGTAACATTTAAGGTAGGACTACAACTCCCAGCAGGCATCATTAACATTACACGATATGACATTACATTACAATTCGGCATTTAGCAGACCCTCCCTTACAGCACTACTTGCACAGATTATGTTTTTATGTACAATTAATTTATACAGGAATGGATATTTCTACTGAAGCTATTCAGGTTAATGGTGTAGTTCACTTTCTGAGGTTCTTTTTATTTTTTTTTCAGTTTTCTTTTGTGCATAACTTTCACTGGCTCAGTTTTTATGTGCAATAAAGGATATTTCACTTGACATATTTTTTTTGTGACAAGCAGCCAGCAAAAACTTACTCAAAGTGTTATTTCCATTGGACCACAATTACCTGAATGCCTCAATACCAGCCATTGTACAGCAGCTGGTAATAAAAAATCCTTCATTGCTCACAAGAACTGTCTGGGAAATTTGAAATCAAAGAATATAACTGAAATCATAGTTGAAAAACCCAATCAACTTTGCCAATTGTTACCTCCAGGGTTGATTGACAGCGCGTCCTTGTGTAAATTCAAGCTGCAATATTTCAGTTACAAGCCTAGTTCCTTAACCATTATATTACACAACTGCCTCAGTGTACACCATGAATACAACTCCCAGCAGGCATCAGTCACAGGTATAATATGACTACAACTACCAGCATGCATTAGTAATGGGGACAATATGAAAAGAACTCTCAGTTTTCCAGAGTAACTTATGGGAAGACATGAATACAACTCCCAGAATGCACCTGTTCCATATACAATACAAATTGACTACAATTCACAGAACACCCCTGTAGCTTTGGTGTGCCATCCTTTCAGAACGGTGTTGATTCACATACGCAATATATACAAATCTTGTATGGCAAAGCAGCATTGTCCTGAAAACTATTTACTGTTTTATTGCATCTCCTTACTCCTCACTGAACACATTGTCATTTGTGGTCATTTTAATGTCTTTAAGAGGTTAACTAATTTAGTGACAAAATAGTGTAAATACAAGCTAATAATATAAGCCCGATTCTTGACTGATCAGTTGACCACTGGACATTTTGACATCAGACATCAGACATGCTATGATGACTGTTTCCTTGTTGCCGAAACCAGCCCCCTGACCAGCCCCCTGACCAGCCCCCTGACCAGCCCCTGACCAGCCCCTGACCAGCCCCTGACCAGCCCCCTGACCCCCTGACCAGCCCCCTGACCATCCCCCTGACCAGCCCCTGACCAGCCCCTGACCAGCCCCCTGACCAGCCCCCTGACCAGCCCCCTGACCAGCCCCCTGACCAGCCCCCTGACCACCTGACCAGCCCCTGACCAGCCCCTGACCAGCCCCCTGACCCCCTGACCAGCCCCCTGACCATCCCCCTGACCAGCCCCTGACCAGCCCCCTGACCAGCCCCCTGACCAGCCCCCTGACCAGCCCCCTGACCAGCCCCCTCACCAGCCCCCTGACCGCCTGACCAGCCCCCTGACCAGCCCCCTGACCAGCCCCCTGACCAGCCCCCTGACCAGCCCCCTGACCAGCCCCCTGACCAGCCCCCTCACCAGCCCCCTGACCGCCTGACCAGCCCCTGACCAGCCCCTGACCAGCCCCCTGACCCCCTGACCAGCCCCCTGACCATCCCCCTGACCAGCCCCTGACCAGCCCCCTGACCAGCCCCCTGACCAGCCCCCTGACCAGCCCCCTGACCAGCCCCCTCACCAGCCCCCTGACCGCCTGACCAGCCCCCTGACCACCTCCAGTCTGCCTGCAGGACCTGGGTCTCCCCTCAGCTTCATAACCAGACGATGACTCTGTCGCCTCATAATAACCATGGCCTTACACATTCTGAGCAATTATGCCTCACTAAGTTATCATTTCATGCCTTTGTCTCATCGTGTCACAATTATGCAAAGTCTCATGATTATAACACGGAAAATGATTTTACGCTCTCTTTCACCAGGGAAGGGGCTTCCGTGCTAATGGCTGAATGTGCCAGGTTTCCCCTCTGCTGTAGCCGGGCGGTTTATTAGATTAAGCGCTCCTCAGTCAGTCGTTGGGAGTGGTTCAGATCAGGTCTGCGTGTTCGCATTTGTTTGGTCGTCAGGTACCAGAACGTCCTGACCCATGGTCCAGTTAATGTGCATTTTACTGTGCATAT
>NC_083763.1:77826275-77833933 GCF_963514075.1 Conger conger | reverse complement strand
AGCATCGCAGGAGAAGGACAGCGAGGTCGGACATGGCAGCAGTGTAGTCAGCGGGGCAGAGAGGCGGTGGGATGGCTGAGAGGCGGTGGGATGGCTGAGAGGCGGTGGGATGGCTGAGAGGCGGTGGGATGGCTGAGAGGCGGTGGGATGGCAGAGAGGCGGTGGGATGGCTGAGAGGCGGTGGGATGGCTGAGAGGCGGCGGGATGGCTGAGAGGCGGTGGGATGGCAGAGAGGCGGTGGGATGGCTGAGAGGCGGTGGGATGGCTGAGAGGCGGTGGGATGGCTGAGAGGCGGCGGGATGGCTGAGAGGCGGTGGGATGGCTGAGAGGCGGTGGGATGGCAGAGAGGCGGTGGGATGGCTGAGAGGCGGTGGGATGGCTGAGAGGCGGTGGATGGCTGAGAGGCGGTGGGATGGCAGGGAGGCGGTGGGATGGCTGAGAGGCGGTGGGATGGCTGAGAGGCGGTGGGATGGCTGAGAGGCGGTGGGATGGCTGAGAGGCGGTGGGATGGCTGAGAGGCGGTGGGATGGCTGAGAGGCGGCGGGTTTGAATCCCAGGTGAAGCAGTGCTTCTGGGCCCTGGGTGGGGCAGCTCAATTCCCTTATGGCTGCACGCCCTGAAAAAAACATGGTTTAGCTGGTTGACCAGTTCAGACCAGCTCCCAGCTCAACACACGCACTCTCTCTCACACACACACTCTCTCACACACACACACTCTCTCACACACACGCTCTCTCTCTCACACACACACACTCTCTCTCTCACACACACACTCTCTCTCTCACACACACACTCTCTCACACACACACACTCTCTCACACACACGCTCTCTCTCTCACACACACACTCTCTCTCACACACACACTCTCTCTCTCACACACGCACTCTCTCTCTCACACACGCACTCTCTCTCTCACACACGCACTCTCTCTCTCACACACACACTCTCTCTCTCACACACGCACTCTCTCTCTCACACACGCACTCTCTCTCTCACACACACACTCTCTCTCTCACACACGCACTCTCTCTCTCACACACGCACTCTCTCTCACACACACGCACTCTCTCTCTCACACACACACACACTCTCTCTCTCACACACACACACACTCTCTCTCTCACACACACACACTCTCTCTCTCACACACACACACACTCTCTCTCTCACACACGCACTCTCTCTCTCACACACACTCTCTCTCACACACACACACTCTCTCTCACACACGCACTCTCTCTCTCACACACGCTCTCTCTCACACACACGCACACGCACTCTCTCTCACACACACACACTCTCTCTCACACACACGCACTCTCTCTCACACACACACACACACACACGCACTCTCTCTCACACACACACACACACACGCACTCTCTCTCACACACACGCACTCTCTCTCACACACGCACTCTCTCTCACACACACACTCTCTCTCTCACACACACACTCTCTCACACACACACACACTCTCTCTCTCACACACACACTCTCTCTCTCTCACACACGCACTCTCTCTCACACACACGCACTCTCTCTCACACACACGCACTCTCTCTCTCACACGCACACACACTCTTTCTCTCACACACACACACACACACACACACACTCTCTCACACGCACTGAGATAGCCAACGCTGTCCTGCAGTTGTATAAGACAATCAGCAGGGAGGTTGTTCCAAGCATGTTGGAGAACTTGCCACAGTTCTTCTGCAGACTTTGTTTGGCTCCTTGCTTCTGATCTCAGACAGCCTTGATCAAGTTTTTATGTAAAAGGTAGTCAATTGCTTACAGTAATATGTTACTTTTTAAAATTAAATTTAAAAATGTAAAATTTAATATTTTGGAAAATAAATATTTGGAAATCTTAAATGTGTTATTTTATACTAAAACACACAAAAAAAAACATATATATAATAAAGTCTAGGTTGCCCAAGACTTATGCACAGTACTGTATGTCTTAAATTACATCCTGTCAGCTTAATGGTTTAAACCGGTGGTCGGGATAGAATGTTGCCTCTTTGGATTACTGTACTTGCGTTCTGTTAAAATCTTTGCCATAATCACAACTCACAATAATAACACAACAAATGTATGTCATTCATAATAAAGTGGAATTAGTGGAATGAAATAAGATATGAATAATGTTTCTGATCAAAATGAATTTTTGACACGCAGGCGATTAATATTTAAAAACCCTAGGAGCGATTTCTGTTTTAATTTACTCATATTCAGCAGGCTAGCTAGACTGTGACATCTCATTTTTTGACTTTTTATTCAAATTAAGTGCTTTCTCTTTGAATCTCCCAATACTACCAAGGGCTATGTAAGTATTATGATCATTAAACAACACAATCAGACACCCAATGAAAGATTGGCTCAAAGAAACATGAATCATTATTTTGTTGTGGTTCAAGTCTGGGTCATCGCCAATTGGAATCAGTAAAAAAAAGACCTCAGAGTAATCTTGCATTATAATGCCACGACTGTCAGCTTTGCACATTTCGTTAAAAAGAGATTTCACAGGAAGAGGAAAGAGGGCAGGCGATAAGAGAATAGAGTTATCATCTGATCATTTCTGGCTGATAAAAAGTATAATTCACATTGCTGTGATGTGGTAAATTTGATAACATGATCATGGTTAATGCACTGCCTGTCTCTCACTCTGAGCCCGGAAGAACCCTGAAAACAGCACCATAAAATGACCAGGACCGCCGAGAAACAGAAAATCTAACGAATGGAAAATGTGTCCGTGCAAGTTGTGGATTTGGCGGGGAATTTGCCTAAATGAAATTATGCAAATGGACCCGGCTGCGACTGTAGACATTTAAATATGGCTGTGGCTGTTTGAGATTCTTCTCCTGCCTCGTGTGGCCGCGCTGCGTATGCTGATGCTCCAAATCGGCAGAAGCAGGAAATCAAGCAGTGCCGCGATCCCAGACCGCTGCCGGAAGGCGGCACGCTGCGCCCTGTTCCACTCCTCTAACACACAGCATGCGCCAGCGTGTGATTGGCCAGGAGGGATAGGAGATGTGTTTCCCAGCGTGTGATTGGACGAGGGATGGCGAGTTGCGTCTCCTGCTGTAGCCAGCGCGTGATTGGCCAGGAGCGATAGGAGATGTGTTTCCCAGCGTGTGATTGGCCAGGAGGGATAGGAGATGTGTTTCCCAGCGTGTGATTGGCCAAGAGGAGTGGAGAGTCGCGTCTCCTGCTGTAGCCAGCGTGCGATTGGCCGGCAGGAACGGAGAAACGCTTCACAGCGTGCGATTGGACAGCCCCAGCTCACTCATTTTCCGCAATTCACCACTTAAAAGTTCGGCAGCAAAGTCTCCGTTTCCTGCTTGGATAGCGCAGGAGGTGTGGAGAGGCTTTCAGCCCAAAGCAGCCAGAAGTGGAGCAGGAGATGAGAGGAGCAGGAGAGGAGAGCAGGAGATGAGAGGAGGAGAGGAGAGGAGAGCAGGAGATGAGAGGAGGAGAGGAGAGGAGTGACAGGCAGAGCCGTGGTAGCCGGGCTCCGGGCCAGTACAGCCGGATTTGTAAGTCAATAGGTTTTGATCCGTTTTTTTTGTTGTTGTTGTTGTTTTATATAAAGCCCTCCGCTGTTAAAAGCGTGTAATCATCGACGCCCCGGCCGTGTGGCAGGATCCCGGGCCCTCGTCCGACGGCCCGCTGCGAAAATCCCCCCAATCATCCCCCCGCCCCGCCGCTGACATCCGCTCGCGTGCCAGCCGGGACGAATGGCTCAGGAAGTTCATCACCCCGCCGCCGGCTTTCTGCCCTTTCACAGAGACACGGACACGCACACACACACACACACTCACACACACACTCACACACTCACACACTCACACACTCACACACTCACTCACACACACACACACACACACACATATACACACGCACACACACTCACACGCACACACACACACACGCACGCACACACGCACACACACATACATATACACACACACACACACTCTCACACACACACACACACACACACACACACATATACACACACACACACACACTCACACACCGTAACAGATACCAGACCATGGGGCCCATCCACACACTCACACACGCACGCACGCACACACGCACACACACATATAGACACGCACACACACACACACACGCACGCACACACACACACACATATACACACACGCACACACTCACACATATACACACACACACACACACGCACGCACACACACACACACACACACACACGCACGCACACACGCACACACACATATACACACGCACACACACACACACACACACACTCACACGCCCGCCGCCCGCTTTCTGCCCTTTCACAGAGACACGGACACGCACACACACACACACGCACGCACACACACACACACACATATACACACACACACACACTCACACACCGTAACAGATACCAGACCATGGGGCCCATCCACACACTGGAACAGAGCCTTAACAGATACCAGACCATGGGGCCCATCCACACACTGGAGCAGAGCCTTAACAGATACCAGACCATGGGGTCCATCCACACACTGGAACAGAGCCTTAACAGATACCAGACCATGGGGCCCATCCACACACTGGAGCAGAGCCTTAACAGATACCAGACCATGGGGCCCATCCACACACTGGAACAGAGCCTTAACAGATACCAGACCATGGGGCCCATCCACACACTGGAGCAGAGCCTTAACAGATACCAGACCATGGGGCCCATCCACACACTGGAACAGAGCCTTAACAGATACCAGACCATGGGGCCCATCCACACACTGGAACAGAGCCTTAACAGATACCAGACCATGGGGCCCATCCACACACTGGAACAGAGCCTTAACAGATACCAGACCATGGGGTCCATCCACACACTGGAACAGAGCCTTAACAGAGACCAGACCATGGGGCCCATCCACACACTGGAACAGAGCCTTAACAGATACCAGACCATGGGGCCCATCCACACACTGGAACAGAGCCTTAACAGATACCAGACCATGGGGTCCATCCACACACTGGAGCAGAGCCTTAACAGATACCAGACCATGGGGCCCATCCACACACTGGAACAGAGCCTTAACAGATACCAGACTGTGGGGCCCATCCACACACTGGAACAGAGCCTTAACAGATACCAGACTGTGGGGCCCATCCACACACTGGAACAGAGCCTTAACAGATACCAGACCATGGGGCCCATCCACACACTGGAACAGAGCCTTAACAGATACCAGACCATGGGGTCCATCCACGCACTGGTACAGAGCCTTAACAGATACCAGACCATGGGGCCCATCCACACACTGGTGCAGAGCCTTAACAGATACCAGACCATGGGGCCCATCCACACACTGGAGCAGAGCCTTAACAGATACCAGACCATGGGGCCCATCCACACACTGGAACAGAGCCTTAACAGATACCAGACCATGGGGTCCATCCACACAAAGGAACAGAGCCTTAACAGATACCAGACCATGGGGCCCATCCACACACTGGAGCAGAGCCTTAACAGATACCAGACCATGGGGCCCATCCACACACTGGAACAGAGCCTTAACAGATACCAGACCATGGGGTCCATCCACACACTGGAACAGAGCCTTAACAGATACCAGACCATGGGGCCCATCCACACACTGGAACAGAGCCTTAACAGATACCAGACCATGGGGTCCATCCACACAAAGGAACAGAGCCTTAACAGATACCAGACCATGGGGCCCATCCACACACTGGAACAGAGCCTTAACAGATACCAGACCATGGGGCCCATCCACACACTGGAACAGAGCCTTAACAGATACCAGACCATGGGGCCCATCCACACACTGGAACAGAGCCTTAACAGATACCAGACCATGGGGTCCATCCACACACTGGAACAGAGCCTTAACAGATACCAGACCATGGGGCCCATCCACACACTGGAGCAGAGCCTTAACAGATACCAGACCATGGGGCCCATCCACACACTGGAGCAGAGCCTTAACAGATACCAGACCATGGGGCCCATCCACACACTGGAACAGAGCCTTAACAGATACCAGACCATGGGGCCCATCCACACACTGGAACAGAGCCTTAACAGATACCAGACCATGGGGTCCATCCACACAAAGGAACAGAGCCTTAACAGATACCAGACCATGGGGCCCATCCACACACTGGAACAGAGCCTTAACAGATACCAGACCATGGGGCCCATCCACACACTGGAACAGAGCCTTAACAGATACCAGACCATGGGGCCCATCCACACACTGGAACAGAGCCTTAACAGATACCAGACCATGGGGTCCATCCACACACTGGAACAGAGCCTTAACAGATACCAGACCATGGGGCCCATCCACACACTGGAACAGAGCCTTAACAGATACCAGACCATGGGGCCCATCCACACACTGGAGCAGAGCCTTAACAGATACCAGACCATGGGGCCCATCCACACACTGGAACAGAGCCTTAACAGATACCAGACCATGGGGCCCATCCACACACTGGAACAGAGCCTTAACAGATACCAGACCATGGGGTCCCATCCACACACTGGAACAGAGCCTTAACAGAGACCAGACCATGGGGCCCATCCACACACTGGAACAGAGCCTTAACAGATACCAGACCATGGGGCCCATCCACACACTGGAACAGAGCCTTAACAGATACCAGACCATGGGGTCCATCCACACACTGGAGCAGAGCCTTAACAGATACCAGACCATGGGGCCCATCCACACACTGGAACAGAGCCTTAACAGATACCAGACTGTGGGGCCCATCCACACACTGGAACAGAGCCTTAACAGATACCAGACCTGTGGGGCCCATCCACACACTGGAACAGAGCCTTAACAGATACCAGACCATGGGGCCCATCCACACACTGGAGCAGAGCCTTAACAGATACCAGACCATGGGGCCCATCCACACACTGGAACAGAGCCTTAACAGATACCAGACTGTGGGGCCCATCCACACACTGGAACAGAGCCTTAACAGATACCAGACCATGGGGCCCATCCACACACTGGAGCAGAGCCTTAACAGATACCAGACCATGGGGCCCATCCACACACTGGAGCAGAGCCTTAACAGATACCAGACCATGGGGCCCATCCACACACTGGAGCAGAGCCTTAACAGATACCAGACCATGGGGCCCATCCACACACTGGAGCAGAGCCTTAACAGATACCAGACCATGGGGCCCATCCACACACTGGAACAGAGCCTTAACAGATACCAGACCATGGGGCCCATCCACACACTGGAGCAGAGCCTTAACAGATACCAGACCATGGGGCCCATCCACACACTGGAGCAGAGCCTTAACAGATACCAGACCATGGGGCCCATCCACACACTGGAGCAGAGCCTTAACAGATACCAGACCATGGGGCCCATCCACACACTGGAACAGAGCCTTAACAGATACCAGACCATGGGGCCCATCCACACACTGGAGCAGAGCCTTAACAGATACCAGACCGTGGGGCCCATCCACACACTGGAACAGAGCCTTAACAGATATTATACAAAGGATGTGTCTGGTCCATTGTCTGTATTGGTCAGTTTGCATTCCATCCGTGCCAATATCCACAACACACGGGAATGGTCACACATCTTTCAAAATGACTTT
>NC_083763.1:77806275-77816275 GCF_963514075.1 Conger conger | reverse complement strand
ACTCCTTCTCTGTCTCTGATATCCCTCTCTGTGTCCCTCTCTCTGTGTCCCTGATCTCCCTCTCTCTGTGTCCTCTATGACTCCTTCTCTGTCTCTGATATCCCTCTCTCTGTCCCTCTCTCTGTGTCCCTGATCTCCCCTCTCTCTGTGTCCTCTATGACTCCTTCTCTGTCTCTGATATCCCTCTCTCTGTCCCTCTCTCTGTGTCCCTGATCTCCCTCTCTCTGTGTCCTCTATGACTCCTTCCTCTGTCTCTGATATCCCTCTCTGTGTCCCTCTCTCTGTGTCCCTGATCTCCCTCTCTCTGTGTCCTCTATGACTCCTTCTCTGTCTCTGATATCCCTCTCTCTGTCCCTCTCTCTGTGTCCCTGATCTCCCTCTCTCTGTGTCCTCTATGACTCCTTCTCTGTCTCTGATATCCCTCTCTGTGTCCCTCTCTCTGTGTCCCTGATCTCCCTCTCTCTGTGTCCTCTATGACTCCTTCTCTGTCTCTGATATCCCTCTCTCTGTCCCTCTCTCTGTGTCCCTGATCTCCCTCTCTCTGTGTCCTCTATGACTCCTTCTCTGTCTCTGATATCCCTCTCTGTGTCCCTCTCTCTGTGTCCCTGATCTCCCTCTCTCTGTGTCCTCTATGACTCCTTCTCTGTCTCTGATATCCCTCTCTCTGTCCCTCTCTCTGTGTCCCTGATCTCCCTCTCTCTGTGTCCTCTATGACTCCTTCTCTGTCTCTGATATCCCTCTCTCTGTCCCTCTCTCTGTGTCCCTGATCTCCCTCTCTCTGTGTCCTCTATGACTCCTTCTCTGTCTCTGATCTCCCTCTCTCTGTGTCCTCTATGACTCCTTCTCTGTCTCTGATATCCCTCTCTCTGTCCCTCTCTCTGTGTCCCTGATCTCCCTCTCTCTGTGTCCTCTATGACTCCTTCTCTGTCTCTGATATCCCTCAGTCTGATGTTGCCTGGCTGGCAGAAGCCGTCTCCATGGCAGCCTGTTGTCTCTGATCGTCTGGCGGCTCGAGTGAACGCTGATTACATTCCCGCCGCGTTTGTCCAGGATGTTGGCTGTCTCCCGCCAGACCCGTTTTTTAAAGATTCCTCCAGCAATTCCTTCCATATTCCACTCCAAACGGAGCTCTCTGTGCACAGGGACTGGAGCGAAAGATAACTCTCTCCTCCTCTATCTCGCTGTCTCCTCCCCCTCTTCCCTTCTCGTTCTCTCTCTCTCTCTCTCTCTCTCTCTCTCTCTGCTTTTCACACACCGTCTTTAGTTCATTTCTGAGTTGTTGTTCTGCCAAGGCCTGCGGTCTGTGGGTTTGAGTACAGGAAGTGACTCCAGTGAGACCGCACTGAAAATCTGGGGATTTTTTTTTCATGTAATCCTGGAAATAAAGAGAAAGTTTTAGGATTTTGAAAAAATAAAAACAAATGAAAGCTACTTCAAAGCTTAGAGTAGCAATTACTACTCAAAGACCAAAGAAGGGCAGGGAGTGCCCAGCCCCATGGAACCTTTATGGGGGCACTTGAAGGCCTGACATTACATTAATGGCATTTGGCAGACGCTCTTATCCAGCGCGACGTACAACAAAGTGCATAACCAGGGATAAGTGCACTGAAAGACCCTAGAGGGAAGTACAACTTCAAGACTGACAAAAGCCAAACATTCAGCAACAGGACAAGATGCTCCTCCGTCCGTGCCAGCTTCAGTGCACAAGGGGGACATACCGAACACTAAGAAATTCTGAAATTAATGTAATTTTTTCAACTTGTCACTCAAACTGTTATGCCGATAATAACTAGTGATGAAAACGTTCACGGTCCACAGCTCAGGCGTCGGACCTTGACGCAGGCGTCAGCTCGCTGCACACAGAGTTCGGTCCCCAGTCTCGCCAAAGCCGCGGTGGGGCGGCACACAGGGAGCGGCATGGCGGGGGGGGGGGGGGTGTTTGAGTGTGCTTTAACATAACATATAATATCATATCTTATCATAACATGACATGACATGACATGACATAACACACAAACACAATCTCTCTCACACACCTACATACACATCCTCAGTTACATATACACTACACACACACACGCAGTCATACAAACACACCTACACACTCTCACATACACACCCTCTCTGACACAGAGACACACACTGTCACCCACATACACTGAAACGCGCACTCACTCACATACGCACACACTCACATATACACCACATACACACACTAGCACCATATGCAGATGTCCATAGCTTGTTGTACTCCTATTCTGTGATACATTTTATAGGAGTCAGAGTTTTGTCTTTTTGGGACTGCAGAT
Source organism: Conger conger (assembly GCF_963514075.1). Classification (NCBI taxonomy): domain Eukaryota; kingdom Metazoa; phylum Chordata; class Actinopteri; order Anguilliformes; family Congridae; genus Conger; species Conger conger. The sequence goes on along the minus strand of NC_083763.1, from coordinate 77,813,966 downwards.
TCGAGACCTTCTTCCGATGTGTTATTGGCAGAGTAGTTAATAATTTGGTGGAAATGGCAGGCCTTTGTTTGATGAAGAGGTTCCACACAAAGGGGTGACAATGGCTCAGGTGGTAAGAGCAGTCGTCTGGCAGTTGGAGGATTGCCAGTTCGAATCCCACCCTGGGTGTGTCAAAGTGTTCTTGAGCAAGACATCTAACCCCTAAATGCTCCTGATGAGCTGGTCGGTGCCTTGCATGGCAGCCAATCGCCGTTGGTGTGTGAGTGTTTGTATGAATAGCATCAATTAACCATTAACCATTTTACAAGCACGTTCAGACAAGGTAGTGGTGGCAGGGGCAGAGATCCAGCAGACTTAAAGGTACAATAGGTAATTACATTATTATTGGCATTTGGCAGACACTCTTATCCAGAGCGATGTACAGTCGATTAGACTAAGCAGGAAACAATCCTCTCCTGGAGCAATGCAGGGTTTAGGGCCTTACTCAAGGGCCAAACAGCTGTGTGGATCTTATTGTGGCTACACCGGGGATTAGAACCACTGACCTTGTGTGTCCCAGTCATTTACCTTAACCACTACGCTACAGGCCGTAATTTCAGACTTCTAACGCTCAAGAGAGGAATAGCTGCAACAAACACGCTCAAACCACGACACTGTGAATGTGCTGATGATGAAATGCCATTGGCTGTGGCAATTTTCAACCAATGAGCTTGAATTATTGTACAGTTATACAATGTTTTGGTACAGAGTGTCGGGCCATCGACTGTATATATTTAAACCCATATTTATGGACTATAAACACAGACAGAGGGTGAGTCAACATGTCAGTGAGCCTTTTTCAATGATAGGAAGGGATTTACAATGTAACAATGCTTTAACACAAAAATCGTACCTACTGTACCTTTAAGGTCAATATGAATTTGATCCTTTATTAATAGCAGCTAAGTCCATCATTTGTCTTTGGAAAAAAAAAATGTAGAAGGTTTGCAATTGACTCCAGACAGTGTGTGGATGATGAGTTTTGTCATAAGAAGACCAGAAAGTTGGAGTTCTGGAGAACTTAATTTAATAACCCATCCTGGAAGTTGTTTAGCATGTTTCAGTACAAGTAACAAGCGAGTCAGTTCCGATGAGAATTCAGTGCTTGATTTATTTTTGCTTGATTGTGTTTAATAATGAAGCTGTAGGCCCTCTTCACCTGAAATCATTCAGCTGGTAATGAAAGACTATTTGTTTTCAGTTAAAAACTGCTCTCTTGAACACTTCTCTGTAATTGACCCTCCTGGATGTAATTAAAATTGTGGTTAAGTGCAAAGGGGGATGCTGAAACAAAGATGTTAGCTGCGGTCTAGGGAGGGTGAGTGCAGTGATTTTTTCATAGTGTAATCTTTAGTGTATTTTTAGTGTAATCTTTTCTGAGTAGTCTCTGTGTGTTTCATATACAGTACCCTATATAATATGGTTTGTATTTGATAAATGATACCCAATATAATATGTTGGGTGGATGTGATGCACTGTGCCAGATATAATATTGCCAGCTTTTGCTGTCTGTTGCTAGATAAAAATGTTTAACATCTCTCTCTCTCTCTGATTCTTGATCTATCTATCTCTCATTCTCTATTTATCTATCTGTAGATCAATTCAATAATTTTTGACATGACTGTATGCAAACAATATTGCTAAAGCAATGAACAATTAAACAATGAACAATGACACATACGACATATGAGTAATACACTGGAGTAAAATGAATATAAAAAAGAATACCTAAATAAAAAATAACCAAATCTACAGACAATGTAATTTAATTTATATATGACAAACACAAATCAGGACAGTAACAATAATAATGGCCACGAACAATATCTACCTATCTCCTGCTCAATTCAATTCTAATAAGCTTCATTGGCATGACCATACATCAGCAAAGTATTGCCAAAGCAACCATCTACAAGACAACAACAGTAGAAACAACAACCATGTAAACAGCGCTCTCTCTCTCTCTCTTTCTCCCTCACTCTCTGTGTCTAGTTCTCTATCACTCTCTCCCGGTCTGTCTCTTACTCTCTCTCTCCTGTTCTCAATCAATCAATCAATCAATTTATTTGTATAGTGCTTTTAGCAAAGGGCCTTTGTCACAAAGCAGCTTTAGGGAGAAACCGGTCCCCAAAGGTACGTCTAGGGCAACGGTGGCAAGGGAAAACTCCCTGACTAACAGGAAGAAACCTTGAGCAGAACCTGACTCAGCAGGGGAACCCATCTGTCTCTGGTTTGTAGAAAGAATGGTTTTAAATACAAACAGATGAATAAAAGAACATAAATGTCCAATTAAACAGAGGAAACAGAGATGAGGTAGAGGGGATGGCAGGTACATCAATGTTCTCCCCGTCTCTGAATGAGACGTTCCTCTCTCTCCTGTGCTGTCCTGCCTCTCTCTCTCAGCCTCCTGGTCATTCTCTGTGTCTCTGAAGGAAATGTCTGTCTCTCTCTCTCTCTCTCTCTCTCTCTCTCTCTCTCTCGCTCTCTCCCTCTCTCTCAAATTCAAATTCAAATTCAAATTCAAATTCAAATTCAAATTCAAATTCAAATTCAAATTCAAATTGCTTTATTGGCATGACAAAATTAGCATTTGTATTGCCACAGCATGGCAAGGAACATGTTAAAACAGGTGAAAATAACACAGTAATATGATTACATATAAAAACAGGATAATTATTAACACAATAATAATTCTATATATACATATATACACACATATACATGAACATGCATATTCATACACACATATATACACATACATATACAGTGCATCCAGAAAGTATTCACAGCGCTTCACTTTTTCCACATTATGTTATGTTACAGCCTTATTCCAAAATTGATTAAATTCATTTTTTTCCTCCAAATTCTACACACAATACCCCATAATGACAACATGAAAAAAGTTTTTTAAAGATTTTTGCAAATTTATAAAAAATAAAAAACTAAGAAATCACATGGACACACTCCTTAGTGAAAGGCACATGGCAGCCCGTCTGGAGTTTGCCAAAAGGCACCTGAAGGACTCTCAGACCATGAGAAACAAAATTCTCTGGTCTGATGAGACAAAGATTGAACTCTTTGGCGTGAATGCCAGGCGTCATGTTTGGAGGAAACCAGGCCCCGCTTATCACCTGGCCAATACCATCCCTACAGCGAAGCATGGTGGTGGCAGCATCATGCTGTGGGGATGTTTTTCAGTGGCAGGAACTGGGAGACTAGTCAGGATTGAGGGAAAGATGAATGCAGCAATGTACAGAGACATCCTGGATGAAAACCTGCTCCAGAGCGCTCTTGACCTCAGACTGGGGCGACGGTTCATCTTTCAGCAGGATAACGACCCTAAGCACACAGCCAAGATATCAAAGGAGTGGCTTCAGGACAACTCTGTGAATGTCCTTGAGTGGCCCAGCCAGAGTCCAGACTTGGATCCGATTGAACATCTCTGGAGAGATCTGAAAATGGCTGTGCACCGACACTCCCCATCCAACCTGATGGAGCTTGAGAGGTGCTGCAAAGAGGAATGGGCAAAACTGCCCAAAGATATGTGTGCCAAGCTTGTGGCATCATATTCAAAAAGACTTGATGCTGTAATTGCTGCCAAAGGTGCATCAACAAAGTATTGAGCAAAGGCTGTGAATACTTATGTACATGTGATTTCTTAGTTTTTTATTTTGAATAAATTAGCAAAAATTTCAAAAAAACTTATTTCATGTTGTCATTATGGGGTGTTGTGTGTAGAGTTTTGAGGAAAAAAATGAATTTATTCCATTTTGGAATAAGGCTGTAACATAACAAAATGTGGGAAAAGAGAAGCGCTGTGAATACTTTCCGGATGCACTGTACATATACATATAATTACATATAAATTGTTCTAACATACTAATAACAAGCTAATCTAATAATAACAGTTTATATAACAGGTAAATTCTATGTCAATATGTGTGTGTGTGTGTGTGAGTGTGTGTGAATTGTAGAATTGTATGTTTGTTTTGTCACTCACTGTCTCTGAGTATGTGACATTCAGACACATATTTTACTGGAATATGTGCAGTTGGTCCCTCCCCCAAGACTATCGGCAGTTGGTTGCTCTCTTCCAGATGGATATGTTTTTTAAATTTATACAAATATTTTTCCTTAATATTATTGTATTTTTCACATTTTAGAAGGAAGTGCACCTCCGTTTCAACCTCACCTGTCATACAGTGACCACATATCCTCTGTTCTTTTGGTAGCCAGGACTTTTTATGTCTACCTTTTTCAATGGCTAGGTTGTGGTCACTGAGTCTGTACTTGGTAAGGAGTCGTCTCTGCTTCATATCTCAGACAGTCACAATATATTCAGCCAATTTATATTCTCGTTTTAGGGCCAGGTAGCAAGTAAGCTTGTTTTGTGTTTTGGTTTGGTTGTTCCAATGTTCCAGATAAATGGTTTTATTTTGTTTAGCAATTTGGTTTATTCTGATTTGTGTGTGTGAAGCAGTGCTGGCCTGAGAGATGTTCTTGTTAGGTGTGAGATGATTAGTTAGTCGCAGTACCAGCTAACTTAGTGGACTCTTTTCGGGGTTCAGCTCTTGGGTTTGAAATGCATGGAACTTCAGTGTTGTTTTGGGACTTGATTTCAGATGCATCCAGAATTTGAGTGACCTTTTTTGTATGTTTATAATCAATGGGAATCGTCCTAATTCAGCCCTGCATGCGTCGTTTGGTGTTTTTTGTTTAAAATTGTTCTGCAGAATTCTGCATGTAGGGCTTCAATTGGATGCTTTTTTTCTGATTGCATAGAAGGCTCTGCAGGCCTTTTCTTCCTGAGATCTTGCCTTTTTTTGGAAGATCATTATTTTAGATTTTTTATGGTTTACTGTCAGGGCCCAGTTCTGGCAGTACTGCTCTAGCAGGTCCAGATGCTGCTGTAGCCCTGTTCAGTGGGCGACAGCAGCACCAGGTCATGCATAGAGGAGGAATTTAACTCTCTCTCTCCCCCACTCTCTCTCCCTCTCTCTTTCTTTCTCTCTCCCCCTCTCTCTCTCTCTCTCTCTCTCTCCTCTCCCTCTCTCTCTCTCTCTCTCTCTCTCTCTCTCTCCCTCTCTCTCTCTCTCCCTCTCTCTCTCTCTCTCTCCCTCTCTCTCTCTCTCTCTCTCAGGCTCCTGTCGTTCTCTGTGTCGGAGCTGGCAGTACCCGGGGCGGAGGTGGGGCCGTCTCTCAGCAACAGATGCAGACCTGGACGACAACGCCAAACTGGAATATACCATCCTGGAGGGCGAAGGGGGGGACACCTTCAACATCACCGGACTGAACCAAGAGGCCATCATCACCCTGAACAAGGTGAGAGAGAAGAGAGAAGCACACACACACACACACACACAAACACACACACACACATGTGTACTTATACACACGCACACAAACACACACACACTCACATACACAAACACACACTCACACAAACACATACACACTCTCTCACACACACATACACACTCTCTCACACACACACACAAACACACACACTCGCACACACATACACACACAAACACTCACACACACACAAACACACACGTGTACTTACACACACACACTCACACACACACACACACATACACACTCTCTCACACACACACACAAACACACACACTCGCACACACATACACACACAAACACACAAACACTCACACACACACACAAACACGCACGTGTACTTACACACACATGCATACGGGCGAATCTGTCATGACTGACGTTACAAATTGCGAGTTTTGCGAGTATTACTGTACAGCTGCCATTGTATTTATTATTGAGTTTTAAGGTTTTTGGCTAGCTATAATAACTATAAGAACTATAATATCTATACTAGGCGCTTGTTTGACATGGAAATTCATCTTTAGCTATGTGCTTCTTTGTGCTGTGGTGGAAATTTTTCGCGTGACAGATGTTACTAAAGCAGCATTCATTCAAAATTGTCTTCACACTACTGAAAGTAGAGAATTGCATCTAACATAATGTAAATAAGGTAGTCGCCATGTAGCCGTCACAGTAAGTGCGTGTGTGTGTGTGTATGAGAGAGTGTGTGTGTGCATATATCATGTGTGTCCAAGCATATGTTCTCTCAGTCATGCAGATCAGATAGGCAAGGTGCATACTGGGAGTTGTAGTCCGTACCGGAGCAGGATAACAGCCTGTCATGTCCTGCCTGGTAGAGACACAGGATTTAATGCTGAGACAGTTCACCCGCAACTAATGGAGAATTGAAATCCTCCCCGATTATTTGATATAATTAAAACAAACAAAGTGGAAAATGAGTGGGGAGTCCTGCGCTGTTGAGCACACACACAGACTAAAACAGGCTCTGCAGTGTTGAGTACCAACACAGTTATGCGCTGTGTTCAGCATGTTTCAGTGGTCCTGTCAGGATCAGTTATTACATTACATTATTGGCATTTGGCAGATGCTTTTATCCAGAGCGACATACAGTTGATTAGACTAAGCAGGAGACAATCCTCCCCTGGATGTCAGGGTTAAGGCCTCGCTCAAGGGCCCAACGGCTGTGTGGATCTTATTGTGGCTACACCGGGATTAGAACCACCGACCTTGCATGTCCCAGTCCTTCACCTTAACCACTACGCTACAGGCCGCCCCCCGTTATCCTGCAGAAGTGCAGCAGGTACTCAGAGCTTTAAAAGCAGGCATCTTCCTGTTTGGGGACATCACACCAGAAATGTATCAATGTACACACCTGCTTTCATTAGTAAACACACCTGAATTTATCAGCGACTTTTATTAAACACACTTCACTGTATTAGTGCACTCACTAACGCCCGGTTATCTAGTTAACCCCCACAAAGCCGGATCAGAGTTAGCTGGATAACTGCACTGAGTAAAACCCACAAAGCAGGATTACTGAGTTAGCTGGATAACTGCACTGAGTAAAACCCACAAAGCAGGATTACTGAGTTAGCTGGATAACTGCACTGAGTAAAACCTGGAACAGCTCTTTTTACTTCAGTCCTGGAAAACCTGGAACCTTCCCAAATCTGGGTCATGGACTGAAGTAAAAAGAGCTGTTCCAGGTTTTACTCAGTGCAGTTATCCAGCTAACTCAGTAATCCTGCTTTGTGGGTTTTACTCAGTGCAGTTATCCAGCTAACTCAGTAATCCTGCTTTGTGGGTTTTACTCAGTGCAGTTATCCAGCTAACTCAGTAATCCTGCTTTGTGGGTTTTACTCAGTGCAGTTATCCAGCTAACTCAGTAATCCTGCTTTGTGGGTTTTTACTCAGTGCAGTTATTCAGCTAACTCAGTAATCCTGCTCTGTGGCTTTTACTCAGTGCAGTTATCCAGCTAACTCAGTAATCCTGCTTTGTGAGTTTTACTCAGTGCAGTTATCCAGGTAACTCAGTAACCCTGTTCTGTGGGTTTTACTCAGTGCAGTTATCCAGCTAACTCAGTAATCCTGCTTTGTGAGTTTTACTCAGTGCAGTTATCCAGCTAACTCAGTAATCCTGCGTTGTGGGTTTTACTCAGTGCAGTTATCCAGCTAACTCAGTAATCCTGCGTTGTGGATTTTACTCAGTGCAGTTATCCAGCTAATTTAGTAATCCTGCTTTGTGGGTCTTACTCAGTGCAGTTATCCAGCTAACTCAGTAATCCTGCTTTGTG
>NC_083763.1:77271514-77485467 GCF_963514075.1 Conger conger | reverse complement strand
GGCCTTTAATGCTCACAAATCTCACAGCCTTCCAAATCTGCCCTTTGGTCCCTAAGATGAAATATTTCCTTATGAATCTGAACTCTCTGCTCAGCTTGCTCTGTTCAGCCTGGCCTCAGTCCAACACCACACCTCCTGCAGCTGTGAGAAGAACCAGGAAGTCCCTCCCTCTCTCTTTGTCACGCAGTTTCAGGGAAAACAAAACTTAACTCCGTCTTATTTCAGAGAAACAAACAAAAAAGAGCTCTGTCTGTGTCAGTGTGAGCAGTGAAATGGCTGAATGTGGAGGTTTACTGGATCAGGAACAGTTCAGCTGTTCAATCTGTCTGGATCTACTGAAGGAGGCGGTGACTATTCCGTGTGGACACAATTACTGTATGGACTGTATTAAGGACTGCTGGGATCAGTATGATCATACTGGTGTCTACAGCTGTCCCCAGTGCAGAAAGACCTTCACCCCAAGGCCTGTTCTGAACAAAAACACCATGCTGGCTGAAGTGGTGGAGAAACTGAAGAAGACAGGACTCCAAGCTGCTCCACCTGCTCACTTTTACGCTGGCCTTGGAGACGTGGCGTGTGATGTCTGTGCTGGGAGAAAGCGCAAATCTGTCAATTCCTGTCTGGTGTGTCTGGCCTCTTACTGTGAAACTCACCTCCAGCCTCACTATGAATCTCCTCCTCTTAAGAAGCACAAACTGGTGAAAGCCACTGGAAACCTGCAGGAGAAGATCTGCTCTCATCATGACAAACTTCTGGAGGTTTATTGTCTTACCGATCAGCAGTGTATCTGTTATCTGTGTGTGATGGATGAACACAGAGGCCATGATACAGTCTCAGCTGCAGCAGAAAGGACTGAGAAACAGGTAAAGACTCTTACCCATAACACTATTTTATCAGTAATTCCAGATATCATCTTGATTTTTAGCAATGATGTATGTTAATTTATTTTATTTATTCATAAGTATGTTTTTAAATGTTTATACATTTGAAAAGGACTGGACCGAAGATCAGTAAGAGCAGGAAGTGAGCCCAAGTCAGCTCTGTGTGACAGCTCTGTTCACCCCCCTCACCCCCCTATTCACTCCCTGAATGAGAATCAACACGGCTGGAGGAGCTAGTTCACTCACACAGTTTAGAAGCTTTACCTATGAGGCCAGTACACTTCCACACACTCACCTGCTGTACCTTAAGCAATACAATAAGGTTTCATTAATTTGCATTTACTTGTGGGGTTGTTAAAAAATGAATTAATGAAGTACAATTTAAGCATGAAATTGACTTTTCTATCTAATGTATTAATTACTTGGATATTTCCACATTAGCAAGCTAAAGGATGAATGTATAATTAATAAACCAAAAATAAATACATTACGTTTTTTTTCCAGTATGAATTGGCATGAACTAATGGAGTTGATAATATGAATGAATTATGTACAAATACCTAAACCAAGCTGTATAGATTAATTACTGTGACACTAATGTAAATGTGAGTTATTTACATTAGTAAATGATAATTAATGTAACATTATTGTAAAATGTTACCAGTTTACCGTTTTGAATGAGGGAATGTAGTTCAACATTGTTATATGATATAATTTAACTATTATAATATACCTGGGGGGAAATGATCACTCTATCCACAGAAGCAGCTGGGGGCGACACAGAGTAAATTCCAGCAGAGAATCCAGGAGAGAGAGAAGGAGCTGCAGGATCTGAGACAGGCTGTGCAGTCACTCAAGGTGGGTACTGACCAGAGGAGAAGACAACAGCTGGCTGCTGGAGGAGCCATTTCAGGGCTCAGCCAGGGCTCTCCTCCAGTCAGCCAGTGAGGAGCCCAGTGTTGGGCCACTTTCCAGCCCTGTGGGGCTCAATCCCACTGAGCCACACTGTGGGGAACTGTCTGGGGTCCCAGTAAGAGCTGAGTGAAAGGCCTAGTTAAAATGTACAGCCCTCCTCTCTCTGTGTCTCCTCTAACAGTGCTCTGCACAGGCAGCAGTGGACGGCAGTGAGAGGATCTTTACTGAGATGATCCGCTCCATTGAGAGAAGGTGCTCTGAGGTTGAAGAGCTGATCAGAGATCAGGAGAAGGCTGAAGTGAGTCGGGCTGAAGGACTCCTGGAGCGACTGGAGCAGGAGATTGCTGAGCTGAGGAGGAGAGACGCTGAGCTGGAGCAGCTTTCACACACAGAGGATCACATCCATTTCCTCCAGGTAACATCATTGTCTGCACATGTACACTGTACACACATGGTGAGGTGTGTTCCTCTTTTACAAAGATCTGCTCCTGGCATCTGCACATCGATCTGTACTGAGACTGTTCTATGTCTGTCTGCAGAGCTGTCAGTCTCTCTGTGCCCCTCCTGGACCTGGAGACTTACCCAGCATCACTGTCAGTCCACACATCTCTTTTAAGGCTGTGAGGAAATCTGTCTCTGAACTGAAAGAGCAAATGGAGGACATTTTCAAGGCAAAGTTGGTCAAAGTTTCAGGAAAAGGTTGGTGGACAAACCCTGCTGCAGAAAGTGTGTTTAGGCACTGCAGACAACACACTGGTGAGATTCACTTTTACATCATGAAAGGCTCTATCACAGGTTATATGTTATTAATGAGAGGGGTGAGTGAAATTTCAGTCTGTCTCACAGGTTATATATCACAGTGTGGAGTGACACTTGAAGCTCCAAATGAGCCACAATATGTGTAGGGATGAGACATTGAAAGCACCCAGTGTGTTATGAGGCAGTCTATAACCATAAAACTGGACAGTCAAAGCTTTGTTTACGCTTCAGAGAACAAAGTATCTCCAGTCTTTACTTGCTAGGATGAAAGCTGCTTTGGAGAGATGAGAGGAGACTGCAAGGTTTAGAAAGATTCCTTTCAGAGATGCCGAATGAAGATCTTCTCAAACTCAGTATTTCATCATAAAAAATTACCATCTTGTCTCATCTCACTGCATCTTTGCTCATTTTTAGAAGAATAGCTGGGACTGACACTGATGCTGGATCCTTCATGTATTTGAACAGTTCATTCATGTTAATGCCATTTTCATCTACCTTATTGTAAAGTGTGATTCCACATATTTTTCCACTGTGAAATTGATAAAATGGGAAATGATAAAAGAAGAAGGTACTCTTTCAGAGCTCACGTTGTGATCTCTCTCCACAGTGGGAGAAGTCCATATTGTTGGCCCTGAAGAGCCCAAGACCAGAGAGGACTTCTTACAATGTGAGTCTGTATTTCAGCCCCAATGCATAGAATGAAGCAACATGAGATTATGGGGGAATATGAAGAAATAGATTATAATTTGACAATGGAATGATAGGGCGGCCTGTAGCGTAGTGGTTAAGGTAAATGACTGGGACATGCAAGGTCGGTGGTTCTAATCCTGGAGTATCCACAATAACATCTGCATAGCTGTTGGGCCCTTGAGCAAGGCCCTTAACCCTGCATTGCTCCAGGGGAGGATTGTCTCCTGTTTAGTCCAATAAATTGTAATCTTTCAGAGCTCATGTTGTGATCTCTCTCCACAGTGGGAAGAGTCCGTATTGTTGGCCCTGAAGAACCCAAGACCAGAGAGGACTTCTTACAATGTGAGTCTGTATTTCAGCCCCAATGCGAAGAATGAAGCAACATGAGATTATGGGGGAATATGAAGAAGTAGATTATAATTTATAATTTTCTATTTTTATAAGTGACTGGCTCTAGAGATGTTATACATCTTCTCCTCCATCAGATTTCTGTTAATTCAGCTGCAGTCATCCTGGTATTAAACAAATGGATCATACAGTACATTGCGTATGTACTTGGACAGCTGGTAGAGTTTCAGTTCTTTGGCTCCAGCACATTATGAAAAGAAATCATAATTTGAAATGAAACAATGAATTGTTGGTGCAGTGGGTAGCACTGCCGCCTCACAGCAAGGAGGTCCTGGGTTCGAATCCCCGTCGGCCGGGGCCTCTCTGTGCGGAGTTTGCATGTTCTCCCCGTGTCTGCGTGGGTTTCCTCCGGGTACTCCGGTTTCCTCCCACAGTCCAAAGACATGCAGGTTAGGCTGATTGGAGAGTCTAAATTGCCCGTAGGTGTGACTGTGTGAGTGAATGGTGCGTGTGCCCTGCGATGGACTGGCGACCTGTCCAGGGTGTATTCCTGCCTTTCGCCCAATGTATGCTGGGATAGGCTCCAGCCCCCCTGTGACCCTGATCAGGATAAGCGGGTTCAGATAATGGATGGATGGATGGATGGACAATGAATAGTGCAGACTGCCCCTTTACTTTGAGGGTATTAGCATCAATATCCAGTGATAAGTGTAGGAATTACATTCCTTTTCATACATAGCCCCCCCCCCCAATTTTTATGGACCAAAAGTAATTGGACAGTTGGCTTCTAAACTGCATCTGAATAGTCAGGTATATTCAATTGCTTCCTTTGTGAAGGCATAAGAAATCCTTCAGTATCTTGATTCTAGGCTTTTGATCGTCTCTGGAGTCTGTCTGTAGGATGATAGCTGCTTTGGAGAGATGAGAGGAGACTGCAAGGTTTAGAAAGATTCCTTTCAGAGATGCCGAATGAAGATCTTCTCAAACTCAATATTTCATCCTAAAACATTACCATCTTTTCTCATCTCACTGCATCTTTGCTCAGTTTTAGAAGAATAGCTGGGACTGATACTGATGCTGGATCCTTCATGTATTTAAACAGTATATCAGTTCATTCATATTAATGCCATTTTCATCTACCTTATTGTAAAGTGTGATTCCACATATTTTTCCACTGTGAAATTAGCATTATATTTCACTGGGAACTGATAAAAGAAGGTACTCTTTCAGAGCTCACGTTGTGATCTCTCTCCACAGTGGGAGATGTCCATATTGTTGGCCCTGAAGAGCCCAAGACCAGAGAGGACTTCTTACAATGTGAGTCTGTATTTCAGCCCCAATGCATAGAATGAAGCAACATGAGATTATGGGGGAATATGAAGAAATAGATTATAATTTGACGATGGAATGATAGGGCGGCCTGTAGCGTAGTGGTTAAGGTAAATGACTGGGACACGCAAGGTCGGTGGTTCTAATCCTGGAGTAGCCACAATAAGATCTGCACAGATGTTGGGCCCTTGAGCAAGGCCCTTAACCCTGCATTGCTCCAGGGGAGGATTGTCTCCTGCTTAGTCTAATAAATTGTAATCTTTAAGAGCTCATGTTGTGATCTCTCTCCACAGTGGGAAGAGTCCCTATTGTTGGCCCTGAAGAGCCCAAGACCAGAGAGGACTTTTTACAATGTGAGTCTGTATTTCAGCCCCAATGCAAAGAATGAAGCAACATGAGATTATGGGGGAATATGAAGAAGTAGATTATAATTTATAATTTTCTATATTTATAAGTGACTGGCTCTAGAGATGTCATACATCTTCTCCTCCATCAGATCTCTGTTAATTCAGCTGCAGTCATCCTGGTATTAAACAAATGGATCATACAGTACATTGCGTATGTACTTGGACAGCTGGTAGAGTTTCAGTTCTTTGGCTCCAGCACATTATGAAAAGAAATGAAACAATGAATAATGCAGACTGCCCCTTTACTTTGAGGGTATTAGTATCAATATCCAGTGATGCGTGTAGGAATGACATTCCTTTTCATACATAGCCCCCCTGCCCCCATTTTTATGGACCAAAAGTAATTGGACAGTTGGCTTCTAAACTGCTTCTGAATAGTCAGGTATATTCAATTGCTTCCTTTGTGAAGGCATAAGAAAGCCTTCAGTATCTTGATTCTAGGCTTTTGATTGTCTCTGGAGTCTGTTACTGTTCTTTGTAAACATGAGGCCCAGAGAAGACCATTATGAGGCTGAGAAATAAGAAGAAAAAACAGTTAGAGACAGGCTAAACAATGGGCTTTCCAGAAGAAACCTAATGAAATCATGAAGAAGAAAGAGAGCACTGGTGTGTGTTTGGGAGCATTGCCTTGCTGTGGGATGATGCGCCATCCAATGAGTGTGAAGGAATTTGATTGAACTTGAGCAGATCTGTAGACTACAGAATTCATGATGGCAGCAAGGAGTGAAGAACATGGTGAAGTTTATTTTTTTCAAGTGCAGGTTCTCAAAAATGAAGTGCCAATATTTACAGTGAACAAAACTATATATAATACGACATCAACTGTTGTAACATTTTTACTTTATTACACCTTCATATTCATATGATATGACTATCTAATCAGCCAATTGTGTGGCAGCAATGCAATGCATAAAATCATGTAGATACGGGTCAGGAGCTTCAGTTAATGTTCACATCAGCCATCAGAATGGGGATCAAATGTAATCCAAGTGACTTTGACCGTGGAATGATTGTTGGTAGCAGACAGGGTGGTTTGAGTATCTCAGAAACTGCTATAAGCAGGTTGGGCGCCTTGAGACGGCTTGAAGAAGGCGTGCCGTTCTCCTTCGGGCCGCCGAGGGACGGGGTGTGGGCGGTGTATCTAATACTACTACCTCTAATTGAATCAGACGGGGTACAATTGGCTTCCAAATTGGGAGAAAAAGGGAAAAATCCGGAAAAATGTATAAAATAAAAAAAATAAACTGCTGATTTTCATTTCACGCTAGATTTTGCAAAGAATGGTGCAAATAACAAAAACAGCAGTTCTGCAGACAGAAAGGCCTTGTTAATGAGATACATCAGAGGAGAAAAGCCAGACTGGTCAAAGCTGACAGGAAGGTGACAGTAATGCAAGGGCATGCAGAAGAGCATCTCTGAACACACAACACATCATAACTCTAAGTGGATAGGCTACAGCAGTAGAAGTCTAAATAATGAGTCTAATTAATACTGAATAGAGTGGTCGGTGACTGTTCGTGCAATAATAAAATAATGCGAGAATGCAGCAAGGTGCAAAATGTGGCTCTGCCTTCAAGGCCCAATGTTGACATTTGCTCTGTGGGTTGAGTGGACTAATCTTCTGGGGCTCATTTGTTCTGTGGGTTGAGTGGACTAATCTTCAGGAGCTCATTTGCTCTGTGGCTTGAGTGGACTAATCTTCAGGGGCTCATTTGCTCTGTGGGTTGAGTGGACTAATCTTCAGGAGCTCATTTGCTCTGTGGGTTAAGTGGACTAATCTTTAGGAGATCATTTGCTCTGTGGGTTGAGTGGACTAATCCTCAGGAGATCATTTGCTCTGTGGGTTGAATGGACTAAACTCAGCACTTTAAGTTGCTCCTCTCCCATGTGAACCACCATAAACAAAATAGTCGTACTTCAACTATGTGCATCTATGCAGTGCATCTAACAACAAGAACAATTTAACAGAAAGATTTACACTGCACCATTTTTTACACATCTAAAATGATAGATAAACACAACAGACTCGCACCAGCAGGCCCTTTGCCATACAAGAGCGAGAGAAAAAACTAGTAATAACGACTTGGCAGACCTTGCCTCATTAATAAATTACACACACAAAACACAATTCTACCCATGATGCAAAACAACTGCATTTTGGAAGAACTACATGTGTGTGCCTATACTGCATATAATGAGAGCAAAACGTGGAGCAAATCATAAAGGTTTGGCACGGAATCAGCCTGTGGCATTTCTTCTTCTGTGGAGAGCAGTCACTGACACATCCAGTCCTGCTTCCTGAGGAGGGTTTCTGATCTGTCCACCTGGAGCTCAGCAGTGCTGTCTTTCTTAAGGATGTTCCCAGTTGTTTATTTTGGAAAGCCTATTGTTCAGCCTGACGGTTATTTTCTTATTCTTCAGCCTCATAATGGCTTCCTTCCACTGTCATTGGCACAACTCAGGGCCTCTTGTTGGCAAACACCAATGACTGCAAAGGCACTCAGAAGCCTAGAATCAAGACAAGATACTGAAAGCTTTCATATACCTGCACTAAGGAAGCAATTTAATACACCTGACTATTCAGAATCGGCTGAGAACCCAACTTTCCAACTTTTGGTCCCTTAAAATGTATAAAAATGGTGATTCCTAAACTCATCACCTATTATGGATGTAAATAAAGAGCCAAAAGAACAGAAATTGTATAAGATAATATGTGTCCTTCAGTCAGACAGTGTGAATATAGTTAAAATATAAATATATAGTAACGTAACAAGAATTACCATCATTGTGGTTGAAAATGTTAAATGTTGAAACCACTTTCAAATAACATAAAACAGTACAACAAACAAATAACACTACAATATAAAACAATCAATAGCAAGTGCAATCAAAGCAAAACAAAAAATCTGTGGAAACACTGACATCCTATCGATTTCACATACAGTTATTTTGTAGTGCATTTCAAAGCATTCAACGATAGCAAAGCATTTTGCAGTCCAAAGGGACAGAATACATAAATGTCCTTTTTCCAGTCGGACACTTGACACAAAAGAATACCAATGTTCAAGTTGTTGCCAAAGCAGGACATCCTACCCGAGAGTATAGCTCACAATGGTGAGTGATGGCTTTGCAGTTTGTTCTAAATCCAGCATGTGAAGAGATTGAGCAGAAGTGTGCATATCTAAGAGATCACCGTAGTCCAGCACAGGCAGAAAGGTGGCAGTCTCTTATTCATGTTAAAAGAAAAACAAGGCTTATTTCTGAAATAAAAAGTACAATGAAGCCTCAATTTCTACACCAGTTACTGAACACATGGCTTCAAAGTAATAGAATGGTCAATCAAAATGAACGGTCTCAATAACCTTTCCCTCAAGAGAGGCCACTAAACACCATTCAGTTTGAAAACAACATGAGTATGTTAAAAAGCCTTCGCTTTAAAATATTATGGTCAGCTATATTACAGGAGAAATCAATAAACAGAGAAGAATCTTTTGATAATTATTGAGGTTCTGTCTCTGCAGATTGTTTCTAGCCAAATTTGTTGGAGATGGGCCAAATTCTCACCATACCCCCAAAACAAATTTTAAATAGTGGAAAAATCTCCCGGGGCATATTAAATTGGGAATTTCCCAAGGAATCAGATGAAAGAAGAATTTAGATTCTAGGACACTAGGATTAGGTGCAGTTGTGATAACCTGAGTAGGGGGAGGATAAGAACATACCTGCAGTTTCATTCCTCTGGGACCTACAGTTTATGCTGCACATTTTGTAAAGAAATAAAAAATTGTTCAAAAACAGCCGTTCATGCTTTTATCCCTAATTAAAATTTAAATGTGAGGGTAAGGACATCAATGAAGAAAATATTGAATATGTCCCATATTTCAACAATGCAAGTGGAGCCCTCTTCTCTTCTCCTCCATCAGATTCCTGTCAGCTCACACTGGACCCCAACACAGCGTATAAACAGCTCTGTCTGTCTGAGGGGAACAGAGAGGTGACCTGTGTGGGAGAGATCCAGTCATACCCTGATCATCCAGAGAGATTTGACGACTGGGACCAGGTGCTGTGCAGAGAGGGTCTGTCTGGACGCTGTTACTGGGAGGTTAAGTGGAGAGGGGGGTATAGGGTTGATATAGCAGTGTCATATAAAGACATCAGCAGGAAAGGAGTGGGTGATGACGCTGCTCTGGGACGTAATGACAAGTCCTGGAGATTGCGCTGCTCTGCCTCCAGTTACTCATTCTGGCACAATAATGAGCGCACTGACATCCCTGTTCCCTCCTCCTCCAGAATAGGAGTCTACCTGGATCACAGGGCAGGAACTCTGTCCTTCTACAGCGTCTCTGACACAATGACCCTCCTGCACAGAGTCCAGACCACATTCACTCTGCCCCTCTATCCTGCATATGGGGTTTATGGGCATGGATCTTCTGTAAAACTGTGTGATCTGGGTTGAGTCAGAAACTGAAGGGAAGATCAGCTGTAACTAAAAAGAGGGAACAACAGTGAGATAAAACAGTGAAATGAGATAGAAAATGAATTAAATGAAATATTGGGCTCATTACACCAAGGGCCGAGTTTTACCTTGATATGCAGCTTCACAAACCTGATTTAATAAGATTTGGTGAAGTCACTGTTGTGACTCCATTTTGATGATTTAGGAGTGCTTAATGGATGATTTTTGAGACGCCTTTAGAAGTATTACATCGCTGTACAGGGCGTTTAGTGCTGCAGCACCCAGGCTCTGGAATGACCTTCCTGGGTGCAATAGGACTTCTGAATCCATCCAGTCTTTCAGAACACAGTTAAAACCTGTCTGTTTAGGAAGGGCTATCACACTGATCATCACACATAGCATTTCTCTGCTCATTGGGGGTTCTCCTCCCTGCTGGTTCCTTGTAAACATTGTTTTTATAGCTTGCTCTTGTTTTTACTCTTGCTTTTTGGTGTTGCTTTTTATATTGTTATTAATCAATTTATTTTTTATTATTATTATTTTAGAAATGTTTGTACTGTACAGTGCTTTGAGCTTGGGAAAAACACTTCACAAATAAATTGTATTATTATTATGAATATTAAATGCATTTTCTTGATCTGCGATTTCTTCGGTTGTGGTGGATTAAGCGCCCCCCCATGGTGACTGGTGGTCATAACGGGTCTCTTCTACACTTCATTTCCCAGAGTTCCCTGCTCTCTTACGGCCTTCTCACACATTCCCTTTGTTCTGATTGTCGGTGTGGGTTCCTTTTTTCAGTGACTTTTCTACTCGTGCTTTCATCCATTGTGGTCAAGCATGTCTCAATGGTCATTGCTAGAGAAATGCCAATGAGATTATGTCTCAAATATGATATTTGTTCTTATGAAGAAATCATAGATTTACACTTTACACCACGAAGTCCCAAAATCCCTGTATCTGCCAATGAAACTGCTGTATCCAACATAAAAATATCCTGCATTGTGCAGGAAAACTGTCTCGGCCAATCAAGAGCTTTTTCTAAAAGTAAACTTATTATTTTTTTAAAACATCCTTATTTTTTCCATCTTCATTTTTTGGTGGATTTGGCGGCATCTGTGGTGACTGGCTGTCACAACAGGTCATTTTCACTCTCCAAATACTCCAAAAATGACTCAAATTCCATTCAAAAGCACATTGAAAAGATTGCCTTGAGACGGCTAACAATGTTGTCTGACTGTAATATTGAGTAATATATGAAAACCTGTTTTAAAGATGCTTTTAACAAAATGGAAAATAAATTATTTTTGAAAAGTAATGCTTTTTGGATTTGGGAGCTTCTTACACATTCATAATGCAAGTTCCTGTCCGTGTGTCAATAAAATTTTACTACATGGTGGGAATGCTGCACCCAACATCCCCAGTGGAGAACAGCACAAAGAGGAACATTTTATGAGTGAAAACACATCGATATTACTCCAAAAAAAGCCATTGTGAGACGTTGTGTTTTTATATTAAGAAATTATGACATTATTAACCCTAGTGGAAAATTAAGAGCTGGTGGAGAAGTTGCACTTTCAGTCCTCACCAGCAGCTCATTGGGGGTTCTCCTCCCTGCTGGTTCCTTGTAAACATTGTTTTTATAGCTTGCTCTTGTTTTTACTTGAGCTTTTTATGTTGCTTCTTGTTTTGTTATTAATCAACTTTTTGTCCATCACCACGCCGAGGTTCCTTGCACTGGGTGACGGCGTGAGTGTGGTATCCCCGAGGGAAATGGAGAGATCCAGATGGGGAGAGGTATTAGCAGGGATGAATATCATTTCAGTTTTACCTGGGTTGAGCTTTAGATGGTGGTTGTCCATCCAGCTCTGGATGTCCCTCAGGCAAGCAGAGATACGGGCTGAAACCTGCGTATCAGACGGCGGGAACGAGACGAAGAGTTGGGTATCGTCCACGTAGCAGTGGTAGGATAGCCCATGTGCAGTGATCACAGGGCCAAGGGAGCGAGTGTAAAGAGAAAAAAGAAGCGGGCCAAGGACTGAGCCCTGGGGAACTCCTGTGGCGAGGGGCCGAGGTGTCGATACCGAACCAGCCCAGGCAACCTGGAAGGAGCGACCAGAGAGGTAGGACTCAATCCAGTCCAGGGCTGTGCCACAGATGCCCGTTGCTGACAGGGCAGACAGGAGGATGGAGTGATCCACAGTGTCGAAGGCAGCAGAGAGATCTAGAAGAATGCGGCATGGAGTGACTCACTGACGGAGAGGAGCGCAGTCTCTGTCGAGTGGCCCGATCTGAAGCCAGACTGATGGGGGTCTAGCAGGTTGTTGTTAGAAAAGAAGGAAGAAAGTTGAGTAGAAGCGGCTCGTTCTATAGTTTTAGAAAGGAAAGGAAGAAGAGATACTGGGCGGTAGTTCTGGATGATGGAGGGATCCAGGGTACGGTCCATCTTCCTCTTGTCTCCTTTGGCATCAGCCCGAAACTCCCCAAAGCTAGTCCAAACAGTATTGCGCTTTGACACATACCAGCTCTCAGACTCCTCACAAATGGCAGCCCTTCCTGACCTTAACCACTACGCTACAGGCCACCCCATCATATCTATGAATGATGTAATTGGGAGTTTTCATGATAACTGCATCATGCTGTAAATATGTATTTGTGCCTCTCATGGTAATATACCTTTTGGATAAATCTGATTTGGGTGAATGAAAGGAAAGGAGACAAAACCCCAGATTGCTTGGCTTCTTCTCATTATCACCAAAATCCAGGCCTTAGTGAATGCAGAGGATTTATAGCCATACCCCCACCAGTCAGAGAGCTAAGTGGCTTCTACAGAGACAGCTTTTGCCCAGTTTTCCCTCGGCTCCTGGATGGTTATGATATCAAATGTAGGCTCTTACTAAAACTAGACCATTACACCAGTCACACTGAACCAATCAGAATAACACCAAACATCACTATATTCTGACCTGGGATCATCATGAAACATCTTTATGCCATCTCCAGTATTCCAGTGTGCAATGTATGCTCCGGGAGAGAGAAATGTTACTTCTGACTGGCTTACATCAGCATCTCAAACTATCCTCCCCTCTGGGCCTCAGCATCTCAAACTATTCTCCCCTCTGGGCCTCAGCATCTCAGACTATCCTCCCCTCTGGACCTCAGCATCTCAAACTATCCTCCCCTCTGGACCTCAGCATCTCAAACTATCCTCCCCTCTGGACCACAGCATCTCAAACTATCCTCCCCTCTGGGCCTCAGCATCTCAGACTATCCTCCCCTCTGGGCCTCAGCATCTCAAACTATCCTCCCCTCTGGGCCTCAGCATCTCAAACTATTCTCCCCTCTGGGCCTCAGCATCTCAAACTATCCTCCCCTCTGGGCCTCAGCATCTCAAACTATCCTCCCCTCTGAACCACAGCATCTCAAACTATCCTCCCCTCTGGACCTCAGCATCTCAAACTATCCTCCCCTCTGGGCCTCAGCATCTCAAACTATCCTCCCCTCTGGGCCACAGCATCTCAAACTATCCTCCCCTCTGGTCCTCAGCATCTCAAACTATCCTCCCCTCTGGGCCTCAGCATCTCAAACTATCCTCCCCTCTGGTCCTCAGCATTCCAGTCTCCCCATCTGTTCTCCTCTGAGGAGACTGTTCCTCAGCTGATACACAACCATGATCGCCTTAATAATTGCTAAGAAAACCTTTCTGCACGACTGGAAAAACAGACACAACCTCTCAGTACCACAGTGGCTCCACCTATTATCAGAACACATTACATTGGAAAGACTGAAGGCAATAACAAACCATCAAGTTGACCTCTTGTATAATCACCGGGCCCCATTCATCAGTTTAACACCCCTACCAGTACATGATGATATACAGTACATTATTCACTAACCCACTCACCCATCCAGTC
Organism: Conger conger; assembly: GCF_963514075.1. Lineage (NCBI taxonomy): Eukaryota > Metazoa > Chordata > Actinopteri > Anguilliformes > Congridae > Conger > Conger conger. The sequence goes on along the minus strand of NC_083763.1, from coordinate 77,471,771 downwards.
ACCTGTAAGAATGCCCAAAAATAACAAACACCATCCAGCCGGTGAATGGCTCTATCCGCAGTCCAACTGCAGATGAAAACTCCACTATAGCCTGGTATTCCTCCTGAAGATAACCCATAACCTTCTGTGCTCTTCCTCGTGGGAGGAACCTCAGAGACCACGATAATAACACTATTATTCATTGTATTTCATGGTAAAATGAGTAGTGCTCCTATTATTATTATTATTATTATTATTATATAAATTTACTACCCAGCACTGTCCCCCTTTTGCTAGTGTCAGGCCTGTTGTTTTTCTTCTTGTTATTAGTACTCAGAGGTGATGATAAAGACTATTATTTTATTACTGTTCTATGCGTTTGTGTATGTGTATATAAGGAAAAGGATGAGGATGGCTCTCACTTTGCTTCAGTACAGCCATTTTCTCTATAAGTGCGACCTCTTGAAATTGCATCAGGCAATTTCTGCAGATTTCTCAGCTACACATTCATGCTGCAAATCTCACAATTCTGAATAAATTCTAGAGACTGTTGTGCATGAAAATTTTAGGAGATCAGCAGTTACAGAAATATTCCAACCAAACCAACTGTGATCTCAGTGGTAGAAGTCACTGAGATCACATTTTTTCCCCATTATGATGGTTTATAGATAATTGCATGAATATGGTTACAGGTGTTCCTAATAAAGTGCATGGGCTTCTCTGTAGCGTCTCTCACACACGAGCGACTGTACAGTGGGAGAGGCTCTGACCCCACAGGGGCCCACAGGGGCCACACAGGGGGAGAGACTCTGACCCACAGGGGCCACACGGGGGAGAGACTCTGATCCCACAGGGGCCACAAAGGGGGAGAGGCTCTGGCCCACAGGGGCCACACAGGGGCCACACAGGGGGAGAGACTCTGATCCCACAGGAGCAGGGCAAAACTCAAATGTTTCTGTGAACAGCATGTTCGACATTCCTCACACACACACACATGGGGCGACATGGCTCAGGCAGTAAGAGCAGTCGTCTGGCAGTCGGAGGGTTGCCGGTTCGATCCCCTGCCCGGGCTGTGTCGAAGTGTCCCTGAGCAAGACACCTAACCCCAAATGCTCCTGACGAGCTGGTTGGTCCAAGGCATGGCAGCCAATCGGCGTCGGTGTGTAAGTGTGTGTATGAATGGGTGAATGAGAAGCATCAATTGTACAGCGCTTTTGGATAAAGGCGCTATATAAATGCCTGCCATTTACCATTTACACACTGTGGTATCAGGAAGGCAGATTGCCCCTGGTGGACTACACTCAGGTAGGTTTTTTTATGTAGACTTAGAACACAGAACTGCTGCTCACTGGATGTTTTTTATTTTTTGCACCTTTCTCTGTGAACTCTAGTTGTGTGTGTGTGAAAATCTCAGGAGATTGGCAGTTCCTGAGATACTCAAACCACCCTGTCTGGCACCAACAATCAGCCTACAGTCAAAGTCACTTAGATAACATTTATTACCCATTCTGACATTTGGTCTGAAAAACAGCTGAAAATGTCTGCAGGCTTGAATGTATTTAATTGCTGCCACATGATTGCCTGATTACATATTGGCATTAACAAGTTGATGTACAGGTCTACCTAATAAATTGCTCAGATGTACAGGTCTACCTAATAAATTGCTCAGATGTACAGGTCTACCTAATAAATTGCTCAGATGTACAGGTCTACCTAATAAATTGCTCAGATGTACAGGTCTATCTAATAAATTGCTCGCTGAATGGCTCAGCACACAGTTTTGACACTGGATAAAATAGGTTTTTATTTTGTAGACTTAGAACGCAGAACTGCCGCTCACTGGAGGTTTTTTGTTTTTTGCACATTCCCCTGTAAACTCTAGACACTGTTCTGCGTGAAAATCTCAGGAGATTGGCCGTTCCTGAGATACTCAAACCACGCTGTCTGGCACCAACAATCATTTCACGGTCAAAGTAACTTAGATAACATTTATTACCCTTTCTGACATTTGATCTGAAAAACAGCCGAGCCTCTTGACCACATCTGCATGCTTGCATGTATTTAGTTGCTGCCACATGATTGGCTGATTAAATATTGGCATTAACAAGTTGATGTACAGGTCTGCCTAATAAATTGCTCGCTGAATGTAATCAGCTCACAGTTTAGACACTGGATAACATAGCACAGTAAAATGAGAAGTATGAACCTGATAAATATTCATGTAGAGGTTATCAGAAACACAGAGTTAAATGCACCGTAGAAACCAGTGGGATAAACATTTTTTTTCACCATTTTCTTTTGCTGAAATCTCATAGCTTGTCATCTTCTCTGTTGAAAGTTCCAGTGAAGACTTGCTGGGATTCTAAGATGGTTTAAGATGGTTTTAGCTGGTCGTACTGGTGTTGGTCAGAGCTGGTCTCCAGCTGGTAGAGTAAACTGATGGCCAAACTGGTGGACTAGCTGACTATACCGGCTGGTGTGCTGGAGTCCAGCTGCTTGAGCTGCTAAAAGCTCTGAAAACGAGGCCTAAAACAGATCGACCAGCGTAGGCTGGTGTAAGAGGCATTTTCCACTGGGCAGTGAAGGCTGTGACTTTGCAGTTTGACTTTTGCAGGACTCTGGTCTCGACAGAATAAAGACATCTTCTTTCATTTTTAAAGTTTGTTTTATTTTGGAAACAACAAATCCCACACTCCCCCACCATCCCCTGTTCCACTCCAGTCCCAGTAGAAACAAGCCTCATGTCCATCAGCACTGGCATGTTATGGGTTTATCATAGATTTCACATAATCAGGGGGCAGCTTGTAGCGTAGTGGTTAAGGTAAATGATTGGGACCCACAAGGTCGGTGGTTCTAATCCCGGAGTAGCCACAATAAGATCCACACAGCCGTTGGGCCCTTGAGCAAGGCCCTTAACCCTGCATTGCTCCAGGGGAGGATTGTCTCCTGCTTAGTCTAATCAACTGTGCATCGCTCTGGATAAGAGCGCCTGCCAAATGCCAATAATGTAATGTAATGCAATCAGCAATTGAAGAACCTTGAGCATTCAATAACATTCATGGCCAGTAATGTAATCAGCAATTCATGAACACTGAGCATTCATAAACATTCATAGCCAGAAATACATTTATACCCATCAGTGTTTAGGTTCATAATGCAATCAGTTGTTCCTAAGGCTACTCAGACTGTTCATAGACTTAAAACAAGAATAATAAATAAAATAATGTGATGTCATAAAGACGAGCATATAATAAACAGCAGGCATCTTGTCTATTTTCTCACTGTAACTGTAAGTCAGTTGAAAGGTGCTTTTTAAAGCCAGTGATAATGCACGTTTTGGGATTATGTCCGCAGATACAGAACCCCATAGTCCCTCCTGCAGTCTGGTCCACAGAACCAGGGGTTGCACAGTCCCATGGTCTCCATCAGTGCACCAAGGCCTGCTGCAGGGAGCTACAGCTCACCCAGGTGGCTAGCAAGCTAAGCTAGCCACCATGCTACCTAAAGGGCAGAATGAGAAGCACTGCCCCAGCTGCCCCGCCCCTTTGGAGAGAGGCGCGTGCCAGGTGTCCCGCCTTGGCTTCCTGCTTCCTGTCCCGGGAGGAAGTGATGCGTCTCTCTCGGCCTGGCACTCGGAGGTGCTGAAGGAACCCAATCTGGAATGAATTCCAGAATCTTGTCCAATCGGTGTGGCTGAAGAGATGAAGGGCGACCACATCTTCCTCCTAGTCAGGGCATGCAGCCTGTCTGTACTGTTCTCTGTCTGCATGTGCCCAGTGCTGCCACCTACTGTCCAACCACACACACAGCAATATGCTCAGCTGTGAATGTCTCATTCTCTTGTCTGATGAGACTTTAACTCTGAACTCTAAATTTAACCTTTTTGGGCAGAACTCAAAGCCCTATGTCTGGTGAACACCAGGCACTGGTCATCACCTGGCTGATTCCATCCCTACGGTGAGGCATGGTGGTGGCAGCATCATGCTATGGGGGTGCTTCTCAGCTATAGAGACAGGGAGACTGGTCAGAATTGAGGGAAGGATGAATACAACCAAATATAGACTGGTCCTTGAAAAAAACCAGCTCCAGAGTGCACGCAACCTCAGACTGGGGCAACGGTTCACCTTTCAGCATGACAATGACCTGGAGCATACAGCCAAGACAACGCTGGAGTGGCTTTGGGACAAGTCTCTGACTGTCCTTGAGTGGCCCAGCCAAAGCCCAGACTTACACCTTATAAAGAGACCTGGAGAGACCTGAAGATGGCAGTTCACAGACTTCCCATCCAATCTGAACGGAGCTTGAGAGGATCTGCCAAGAAGAATGAGATAAACTGCCCAAATCCAAGTGTGCAAAGCTTGTAGAGACTAACCTAATTGCTGGGCATCTACAAAGTACTGAATTAAGTCTGAATAATTCAAAAAATGAGAGATTTCAGTTTTTGATTTTGAATAAATGTAAAAATGTAACTTTCACCCGCAACAGTCTCTAGACTTTGCAGAGAATGGTGTGAAAAACGGCCAGACTGGTTGAAGCTGACAGCAACGCAAATAACCATGCATAACAGTGGTGAATCTCTGAACACACAACACCTCAAACCTCTAAGTGGATAGGCTACTGTAAGCCAGTCATAAGGAACATTTGGTCTCATGCGCTGGTCAGCTTGCTGACTTCCCCCTCCTGGAGCATGCATTGTTAGCCCCCACCTTTTGGCACACATGCCTGTGGGGGAGAGCTAGAGAAGGATTTTCTCACATTCCAGAACAGGAATATTGGAGATGGTATAAAGATGTTTCATGATAATCCCAGGTCAGAATATAGTGATGTTTGGTGTTATTCTGATTGGTTCAGTGCGACTGGTGTAATGGTCTAGTTTTTGTAACAGTCTACCTTTGATATCACAACCATTCAGGAGCCGAGGGGAAACTGGGCAAAAGCTGTCTCTGTAGAAGCCATGTGTTGTAGCCCCCTGCTGGGTGGGCCTGGCTGTAAATTATAGATGGGTGCAAGAACTAAGGCCTGGATTTCGGAGATAAGGAGAAGAAACCAAACAGTCTGGGATGTCTCCTTTCCTTTCATTCACCCAAATCAGGTTTATCCAAAAGGTATATTACCATGAGAGGCACAAAGACATATTTACAGCATAATGCAGTTATCATGAAAACTCCCAACTACAGCATTCATAGATATGATGGGGCGGCCTGTAGCATAGTGGTTAAGGTCAGGAAGGGCTGCCATCTGTGAGGAGTCTGTGAGCTGGGGGTTGACTCTGCCATTTGTGAGGTGGGGGTTCTGGTGCGTGTCAAAAGGGACAAAGGACAATACTGTTTGTAGTACCTTTTGAGGAGTTCCAGACCAGTGACGCCAAGATGATAAAGGAGAGATATATGGTGGGTGGATGAGCGGTTCCCGGGCAATTAGGCCATGTGGGCCATTAAAACTCCCGGGAAAAGAATGTGCCTAACATCTTATGACCCCACACCTGGTCACTTCCAGGGGGAAAGACTCCGGGCAGTACCACAGTGCCCTCCTTTGGGCACTGCTGTCATTACCCCAGGGACTACTCTCTTGGATGAAAACCTCAAAACTGTTGTTTAGATGGTCAATAGACCCGGTACAATATTGTAAACATTGCCCATGTGATCCTTGTTGTATTGCAATATGCCCATTGTAGTAATAACATGAATTACATGTAAAATGGATACACAGGAGGGAGGTTTCATGATAACTGCACCATAACAAAACATTAGGATAATCTGTTTGGTATGGATGTGATCCAGTAAAGTCAAGGAATCAGATGAGATACATTTCATACCAAATGGATTTTAATAAACCATAGTTTCAATAACTCAAGGGAAAACCTACACGTCCTCTCCTGGTAATCATCTCATTTTCCCTACTCAACAACCCCCAACGGTGGGGGTCTAAATTCCAGATTTGACCACCCCTCCAGGTTGATTTATGGCACTGCCGCCTGGTTTCAAACGTGTGATTTGGCATAAAAGCAAGGGAGACAGACCAATCTGGGAAGATCGTATTCGACTTCCCACACAACATGTCTTGTGTAGGTATGTATGTATGTATGTGTAGCAGGGGAAGATCGTATTCGACTTCCCACACAGCATATTGTACGTGTATGTAAGTATCGGGAAGATCGCACTCGATTTCCCACACTGTGCATACTTTGTATATGTGTGTAGCGAAAGCAGGCTGGGTAAGATTTCACTCTATTCTATTTATCTTTAATTTGTCTATTGACTGTAATTGACTGTTTTATTCTACGCTAACTGCCTACCCGTCTGGAAATAAATTATTTTGTTTGTAACTTGCGTGATCTCCATGACTCTAATTCATCTTGTACCTTTTCAGCCTAAATTACAACTGAATATTGAGGGGGACAATGGGGACCAAGGACTGACAGATCGGCAGTCCCGTGGTACAGGTGATAGTTCTAAGCTGTGAGGCCAGCAAGTTTCTGCCAACGTAAAGGGTCGGCTATGCAAGGCTCTTGTGGTTTGACGTGAAGGGAACCCCTGGGCGTTACGCCGGTTCCTGTCAAATTATCTCTAAGGAGCCCAGTTAATGCTACGCCGACCTGGGCTCACAACTATCATGACTGTGTTGCATGTATTGTGTTGACTGGACCCTCAGCCTCTGAGTTCTACACCGAACTGAGAGCTTGGTACCCATGTGATAGTTCTAAGCTGTGAGGCCAGCAAGTTTCTGCCAACGTAAAGGGTCGGCTATGCAAGGCTCTTGTGGTTTGACGTGAAGGGAACCCCTGGGCGTTAATGCGCCGGTTCCTGTCGAATTAGCTCTAAGGAGCCCAGTTAATGCTGCGCCGACCTGGGCTCGCAACTATCATGACAGTGTTGCATGTATTGTGTTGACTGGACCCTCAGCCTCTGAGTTCTACACCGAACTGAGATATTCAGCAATAATGTTAAATCGCGAGAACATATATTGAGTAATAGTGGCGCAGGTACGAGTCGAGTGTAATCACTCCCGAGGTTTGCGTAAATTCCAAACCCAAATTTCTAAATTATATATCTTAAATGGAGTCAGATCAACGAGTGGAACGAGAGTAACCACTAAGCTTTCAAAACGGCCCCGTTTACGAACTGAGAATATTAGGAATATTACTGATCTGTTTCAGGCCAGTTGTAAGCGGGATATGGGGCAGGTCAATCCATATCCGACCCGTGGCAACAGACCCAGTATATTCCTAAACATAATTGTGCTCTGTTCGTGTGCGGAGTTTGATAATTCAAATCTTTCATTCAACAGCCAGGAAAGAACACGTCGTCCCTTCACCTCCAGCTATTCCCTCATTGGTCTAGCTGTGCAGGTTCTACACTACAGCAGTAGAATAGCAATAAGGCAAAATTTATGTCTAATACATACCTTATTAAGTGCTCACTGAGTGTAGGAAACATGTCAATGGAGCTCTCATCTTTTCTCCTCCATCAGATGCCTGTCAGCTCACACTGGACCCCAACACAGCGTATAAACCACTCCGTCTGTCTGAGGGGAACAGAGACCAGTGTGGGAGAGATCCAGTCATATCCTGATCATCCAGAGAGATTTGACTACTGGAACCAGGTGCTGTGCAGAGAGGGTCTGTCTGGACGCTGTTACTGGGAGGCTGAGTGCAGTCATGATGCTTCCATTGCAGTCACACCAAAACAGATCGGCAGGAAAGGGAAGGGTGATGACTGTGTTCTGGGTCGTAATACCATGTCCTGGTGTTTGTTCTGCTCTCCCTCCAGTTACTCTTTCTGGCACAATAATAAGAGCATTAAAATCCCTGTGCCGCCCTCCAGAATAGGAGTGTACCTGGATCACAGGGCAGGAACACTGTCCTTCTACAGCGTCTCTGACACAATGACCCTCCTGCACAGAGTCCAGACCACATTCACTCAGCCCCTCTATCCTGCGTTTGGGGTGTTTTTGGGATCCTCTGTAAAACTGTGATCTGGAGCGAGGCAGTTTGAAGGGAAGATCAGCTGTAATGAAAGAGAGGGGAGAACAATCCAAATTATTGTTACTGTTACCATCAATATTCAGTTAAAGGGTCACACGTTGTGCTCCGTTGACACCTCTCTGAGGTTGCAGGAACATGTCAAGGCAAACCTAATGATACAAATGAATTACCTCAGTGTAAAGAGATAATTCAACTGGGTCAGCTTTGCCATCCAAATATCAATTTTCCCACTGTAGAGCTGAACCAGGCTGACTCATTATAGCCCTTTCCCACAGTAGAGCTGAACCAGGCTGGCTCATTATAGCCCTTTCCCACTGTAGAGCTGAACCAGGCTGGCTCATTATAGCCCTTTCCCACTCTAGAGCTGGACCAGGCTGACTCATTATAGCCCTTTCCCCCTGTAGAGCTGAACCAGGCTGGCTCATTATAGCCCTTTCCCACTCTAGAGCTGAACCAGGCTGGCTCATTATAGCCCTTTCCCACTGTAGAGCTGAACCAGGCTGGCTCATTATAGCCCTTTCCCACTGTAGAGCTGAACCAGGCTGGCTCATTATAGCCCTTTCCCACTGTAGAGCTGAACCAGGCTGGCTCATTATAGCCCTTTCCCCCTGTAGAGCTGAACCAGGCTGGCTCATTATAGCCCTTTCCCACTGTAGAGCTGAACCAGGCTGACTCATTATAGCCCTTTCCCACTGTAGAGCTGAACCAGGCTGGCTCATTATAGCCCTTTCCCACTGTATAGCTGAACCAGGCTGGCGCATTATAGCCCTTTCCCCCTGTAGAGCTGAACCAGGCTGACTCATTATAGCCCTTTCCCCCTGTAGAGCTGAACCAGGCTGGCTCATTAGCCCTTTCCCACTGTAGAGCTGAACCAGGCTGGCTCATTATAGCCCTTTCCCCCTGTAGAGCTGAACCAGGCTGGCTCATTATAGCCCTTTCCCACTGTAGAGCTGAACCAGGCTGGCTCATTATAGCCCTTTCCCCCTGTAGAGCTGAACCAGGCTGGCTCATTATAGCCCTTTCCCACTGTAGAGCTGAACCAGGCTGACTCATTATAGCCCTTTCCCACTGTAGAGCTGAACCAGGCTGGCTCATTATAGCCCTTTCCCACTGTATAGCTGAACCAGGCTGGCGCATTATAGCCCTTTCCCCCTGTAGAGCTGAACCAGGCTGACTCATTATAGCCCTTTCCCACTGTAGAGCTGAACCAGGCTGGCTCATTATAGCCCTTTCCCCCTGTAGAGCTGAACCAGGCTGGCTCATTAGCCCTTTCCCACTTTAGAGCTGAACCAGGCTGGCTCATTATAGCCCTTTCCCACTGTAGAGCTGAACCAGGCTGGCTCATTATAGCCCTTTCCCCCTGTAGAGCTGAACCAGGCTGGCCCACTGTAGAGCTGAACCAGGCTGGCCCACTGTAGAGCTGAACCAGGCTGGCTCATTATAGCCCTTTCCCACTGTATAGCTGAACCAGGCTGGCTCATTATAGCTGTTCTGTACACACTGTTTGTTGTTACTTGAACTCTATTTTATTTGTTGCTTTAAACCACAATCTCCTCGATACCCCAATATCTGTCCTTTAAACTTTTTGTCAGTTTCCTCTTTGCCCCTCTTTCACTTTTTTCTTCCTCCTCTTTTATTTTAAAATCCAGTTAACTGATTTTGGTTTAATGCAGCCAATTGCACAGTGCTTCCTGTATCATTTGTTTGTCCCTATTAAAAACATTTAGCATCTGAATGCTTTTTTTGCTTTATGCTTATTACAATATTACACATGACTAAATACTACTAAACACAAATATCACAAAAATACCAGAGGATCCATTACACACCACAGAAAATCATGGCAGAAAATGTTTTATAATAGGACATACTTTTTTTTATATACTTATAGGATATACTTTTTTACATTATATATTTAAATTATTTTTATAATATATTATTAATATATTATTATATTAATATATTATTATAAATGCTCTATAATTTGCATTGTGTATTGCTTCAATTGTAACGCTTTTAAGTCCATTATGAATAGGACAGTCAAACTGCTTTGTTGTGCCCCTTCAACACTAGCACTACAAATTAATTTCTTAAATGTAGCACTGAGGAATATCAGATAAAACTAATGTTCATTCTTTACAATATGTTTCCTGAATTGGCATTAACTAATGGAGTTAATGATGGACAAATACATAAATTAAGCATGAAATTAACTTTTCACAGCAAGGAGGTCCTGGGTTTGAATCCCCGTCGGCCGGGGTCTCTCTGTGTGGAGTTTGCATGTTCTCCCCGTGTTTGCGTGGGTTTCCTCCGGGTACTCCGGTTTCCTCCCACAGTCCAAAGACCTGCAGGTTTGGCTGATTGGAGAGTCTAAATTGCCCGTAGGTATGAGTGTGTGAGTGAATGGTGTGTGTGCCCTGTGATGGACTGGCAACCTGTCCAGGGTGTATTCCTGCCTTTCGCCCAATGTATGCTGGGATAGGCTCCAGCCCCCCTGCGATCAGGATTAGTGGGTTCAGATAATGGATGGATGGATGGATTAACTTTTCATCAGTTAGTGCATTTGTTAACGACTAACATTCAGTACCAGTCAAAAGTTTGAACACATTTTGGAGCCTTTTTTGTTATTTTCATGATTAATGTTTTATTTTCTCTCTTTCATCAAACAATTCACATGTGGTCAATACGAAGATTCTCAGCTTTTATTAAAGTGTATTTTTATGCATTTATACATTTTTACCATTGAGCAGTTACAACACTTTTTATACATTTCAATGTTTGAGGCAAATTAACATAAAGTCAAATTAAATAGTCATGGTGTGTATTTGGTATATATTTGTATGCCATGAAATCTATCAACATCACCAGAGTCTGGATATCTCAAGCGATACTAAAACCACTCTGGATTTAATTGGATCTCTTTGGGAATTGGGGGTTGGGACTTGATTCAGCTGTAAATTATGTAGATACAGTATGGAACACATTTGTGGATTAAATGGTTTTTAGTCATCAAGGGTCTGAGGTATGTGAATTCACATGTGAATTGTTTGATGTCTGATTTCCTCTGTTTGTCATCAGTCAGAAAAATCAGAAAAGGTATTACTGGTACTGCATTTGTTACATTTGCCAACCATAGGATGATCTTATAATCAGTTAACCATTGACAAATACATGGACTGTGTAAGGGTAATTTTCTTAAGTGATTCTTAATTGACAATGTGTGTTACCATAAAGACAGTCGCATCAAATAACCTTTTAGTGATAATCCTTATTACTATTAGACCACTTTCTGAATTAGGTGCTGACTATGAGTCTTTCTCTGTCTCTCTCCAGCAGACAGACAGCCTTTGGCCTAAATTACTCTGCTTCTCAGCTTGCACATTCTGGTCTTACAGCAAGGTCAACAAGGGGTATTCAGAAGACAAAATACTGATAAATGTTCATAGCCAGCTTCATGTCTTTTTGTTTTGGTAAAGCCCCCCTTCAGGAAAAGTGTGTATAAGAGTTACTATGTCTGATTCAAATCAAAAAGCCGGTAAGCTTTCTCACTTTCTGTCATTTCTTTGCAAATAAAAACAAATGTTAATGAGAAGAATAGCTATTGTTGTGTTTTTTCTGGATCTGTTTCATCAGACGATGCTCACCTGTCATATCTTATTTGTGCATGTTAAAAAGGGAATTTTTCCCCGCACAACTGACTTTTTCATTTTAATGAATAGAACCTATTTGTATTTTAAAGTATTATCAACATAGTGATGTATTTAGAAATGAAGTCTTCCTCACTGAGCAGATTGACTGGGGCTATTTATTATTATTTCTTTATTATTGGGATTATAATATCCTGATCTCCACCTCTTCCCCCTGCCCGCTATTTCAGGTACACTACTGTGCACTTAGACACCTGACACTTTATTATAAATATATATATATATATATGTTTTTTTGTGTGCGTGTTAGTATAAAGGAACACATTTGAGATTTCCAAATATTCATTTTCCAAAAGATTCAAGACATTTTTGTATTTAATAACTGTAAGCAATTGACTACTTTTTACATAAAAACTTGATCAAGGTCCCAACCAAAGTCTGCAGAAGAACTGTGGCAAGTTCTCCAACATGCTTGGAACAACCTCCCTGCTGATTAGCCAACGCTGTCCTGCAGTTCTATATCTCAGAGAAGTGATGCCGTTTTAACCCCGAAGGGTGGTCACAAAAAATATAGATTTGATTCAATTTTCAACTATTCTGCCAAATTACTAAAATGTAATATAAAATTTATAGTACGTTTATTTAGGACCTTTCATTGAATTATTTTTGAAAGAATCTTATCTGTACAAAATCTTATACAGCCTAAGACTTCTGCACAGAAACCAAAGACACTTGCATGCGATCTGCCTGAATAAATATGCGTTTGAAACAAACGCTATGAAAGGAATTGTGGCGTTTCTCATCTGCTGGGGCAATCTGGAGCCACAGCCACTGGGTGAGTGTGCACACGCCAATCAGCTGGGGACTTAAAGGTGTGCTCCTGTGAGAGAGAGAGAGGGAGAGAGAGAGAGAGAGAGAGAGAGAGAGGGATAGAGATAGAGAGAACGTACTCGCTCTTTCTCATAAAAAGAATAGCCGGGGAGATGTGCTCCTCTTAAAAAGAGAGAGAGAGAAAGAGAGAGAGAGGGGGGAAAGAGATAGATGCATGTTAATCCCAATGCAGGTTTATATAGACCTTTACTGCTCACAAAACTCTTTACTGCTCTTCAAATCTGCCCTTTGATACCTAAGATGAAATACACTGCCTGGCCAAAAAAAAAGTTGCCACCTGGATTTAACTAAGCAAATTGGATTGGATAATTACTGCATGGGTCTAGGTTCAGCAACATTATGTGCCCAAAGAATGAGGTCAGCTGACTACCTGAATATACTGAATGACCAGGTTATTCCATCAATGGATTTTTTCTTCCCTAATGGCACGGGCATATTCCAAGATGACAATGCCAGGATTCATCGGGCTCAAATTGTGAAGATCTTGATGAAAATCTTGGTGAAAAATTTATGCAACACTGGATGGAAATAAATCTTGTGACATTGCAGAAGCTTATCGAAACAATGCCATGGGGAATGCGTGCTGTAATCAAAGCTAAAGGCGGTCCAACAAAATATTAGAGTGTGTGACCTTTTTTTGGTGGCGACTTTTTTTTTGGCCCGGCAGTGTATTTCTTTATGAATCTGCACTCTCTCCTCAGCCTGCTCTGTTCAGCCTGGCCTCAGTCCAACACCACTCCTCCTGCAGCTGTGGGCAGAACCAGGGAGTCCCTCCCTCTCTCTCTCACGGAGTTTCAGAGAAAACTAACCTTATCGCCGTCTATTTCAGAGAAACTAGTCTGTCTGTGTCAGTGTGCGCAGTGAAATGGCTGAAGGTGGAGGTTTTCTGGATCAGGACCAGTTGAGCTGTGCGATCTGTCTGGATCTACTGAAGGATCCGGTGACTATTCCCTGTGGACACAGTTACTGTATGGGCTGTATTAAGGGCTGCTGGGATCAGGATGATCATACTAGTGTCTACAGCTGTCCCCAGTGCCGACAGACCTTCACCCCAAGGCCTGTTCTGAACAAAAACACCATGCTGGCTGAAGTGGTGGAGAAACTGAAGAAGACAGGACACCAAGCTACTCCTCCTGCTCACTGTTACGCTGGACCTGGAGACATGGCATGTGATGTCTGCACTGGGAGAAAGAGCAAAGCCTTCAAGTCCTGTCTGGTGTGTCTGGCCTCTTACTGCGAAACTCACCTCCAGCCTCACTATGAATCTCCTGCCTTTAAGAGGCACAAACTGGCCAAAGCCACTGGAAACCTGCAGGAGAATATCTGCTCTCATCATGACAAAGTTCTGGAGATTTACTGTCGTACCGATCAGCAGTGTATCTGTTATCTGTGTACAATGGATGAACACAGAGGCCATGATACAGTCTCAGCTGCAGCAGAAAGGACTGAGAAACAGGTAAAGACTGAAACTCTTCCAAATAACACTAATGCTTTTTTATCAGTAATTACAGATATCTATCTAATGTATTAATTACTTGGATATTTCCACATTAGCAAGTCATAGGATGAATGTATAATTAATAAATGAAAAAATAATATGAAGTTTTTTTCCGGTTTGAATTTGCATGAACTAATGGAGTTGATAACATTAATTAATTATGAATTACTCAGTTGTGAGTTATTTACATTAGTTAATTCAATGTTAATTCATGTAACATTATTGTAAATTGTTATCAGTTTACCATTTTCAATGAGGAAATGTAGTTCAACATTGTTATATGATATTATACAATTTAACTATTATAATACACCTGGGGGGGAAATGATCAATCTATCCACAGAAGCAGCTGGGGGCGACACAGAGTAAATTCCAGCAGAGAATCCAGGAGAGAGAGAAGGAGCTGCAGGATCTGAGACAGGCTGTGCAGTCACTCAAGGTGGGTACTGACCAGAGGAGAAGACAACAGCTGGCTGCTAGAAGAGCCATTTCAGGGCTCTGTCAGGACTCTCCTCCAATCAGCCAGTGAGGAGCCCGGTGTTGGGCCACTTTCCAGCCCTGTGGGGCTCAATCCCACTGAGCCACACTGTGGGGAACAGGCTGTCTCGGGTCCCAGTAAGAGGTGAAAGGCCTAGTTAAAATGTACAGCCCTCCTCTCTCTGTGTCTCCTAACAGCGCTCTGCACAGGCAGCAGTGGAGGACAGTGAGAGGATCTTTACTGAGATGATCCGCTCCATTGAGAGAAGGTGCTCTGAGGTGAAAGAGCTGATCAGAGATCAGGAGAAGGCTGAAGTGAGTCGGGCTGAAGGACTCCTGGAGCGACTGGAGCAGGAGATTGCTGAGCTGAGGAGGAGAGACGCTGAGCTGGAGCAGCTTTCACACACAGAGGATCACATCCATTTCTTCCAGGTAACATCCCTGTCTGCACTATGTGCATTGTACATACATGGTGAGGTGTGTTCCTCATTTACAATAATCGGCTCCTGGCATCTGCCCAGGAATCTGTACTGACACTGTTCTCTGTCTGTCTGTCTGTCTGTCTGTCTGTCTGTCTGTCTGTCTGTCTGTCTGTCTGTGTGTCTGTGTGTCTGTGTGTCTGTCTGCAGAGCTGTCAGTCTCTCTGTGCCCCTCCTGGACCTGGAGACTTACCCAGCATCACTGTTAGTCCACACGTCTCTTTTAAGGCTGTGAGGAAATCTGTCTCTGTACTGAAAGAGCGACTAGAGGATGTTTTCAAGGCGAAGTTGGTCAAAGTTTCTGGAAAAGGTTGGTAGACAAACCCTGCTGCAGAAAGTGTGTTTAGGCACTGCACACAACACACTGGTGAGATTCATTTTTACATCATGAAAGGCTCTATCACAGGTTATATATTATTGATGAGAGGGGTGAGTGACATTTCAGTCTGTCTCACAGGTTATATATCACAGTGTGGAGTAACACTTGAAGCTCCAAATGAGCCACAATATGTGTAGGAATGAGACATTGAAAGCAACCCAGTGTGTTATGAGGCAGTCTATCTGGCGAGAGTATAACCATAAACCTGTTCAGTCAAAGCTTTGTTTACGCTTCAGAGAACAAAGTATCTCCAGTCTTTACTTGCTAGGATGCAAGCTGCTGTGGAGAGATGAGAGGAGACTGCAAGGTTTAGAAAGATTCCTTTCAGAGATGCCAAATGAAGATCTTCTCAAACTCATGTATTTGAACAGTCAATCAGTTCATTCATGTTGATGCCATTTTCATCTACCTTATTGTAAAGTGTGACCAATATTTTTCCACTGTGAAATTAGCATTATATTTCACTGGGAACTGATAAAAGAAGGTAATCTTTAAGAGCTCACGTTGTGATCTCTCTCCGCAGTGGGAAGAGTCCATATTGTTGGCCTTGAAGAGGCCAAGACCAGAGAGGACTTCTTACAATGTGAGTCTGTATTTCAGCCCCAATGCAAAGAATGAAGCAACATGAGATTATGGGGGAATATGAAGAAATAGATTATAATTTATAATTTTCTAGATTCATAAGTGACCGGCTTCAGAGATCTCATACATCTTCTCCTCCATCAGATCTCTGTTAATTCAGCTGCAGTCATCCTGGTATTAAACAAATGGATCATACAGTACATTGTTTATGTACTTGGACAGCTGGTAGAGTTTCAGTTCTTTGGCTCCAGCACATTATGAAAATAAATCATAATTTGAAATGAAACAATGAATATGAAGTTAAAGTGCAGACTGCCCCTTTACTTTGAGGGTATTAGCATCAATATCCGGTGATCTGTGTAGGAATTACACTAATCTTCAGGAGCTCATTTGCTCTGTGGGTTGAGTGGACTAATCTTCAGGGGCTCATTTACTATGTGGGTTGAGTGGACTAATCTACGCAGTCGATTTAACAACTACAACAATTTTACAGAAAGATTTACACGGCAAACATTTTTACACATTTAAAATGATCAATAAACACAACAGACTCGCACCAGCAGGCCCTTTCCCATCCAAGAGAGAGAGAAAAAACTAGTTACGACAACACCTTACAAGACATGGCAGACCTTGCCACATTAATAGATTTCACACACAAAACACAATTCTACCCATGGTCATTGGCACAACTCAGGGCCTCATGTTGATGTGACTGCAAAGGCACTCAAAAGCCTAGAATCAAGACTAAATGCTGAAAGCTTTCATAACCCTAACCCTAACCCTAACCCGATTTCACATACAGTTCTTTTTTAGTGAATTTAAAAGCATTCAACGATATCAAAACATTAAGCTTTAAGTCATTTTGCAGTCCAAAGGGACGAAATACATACATTTCCTTTATCCCGCCGGACACTTGACACAAGTATAACAATGTTCAAGTTGTTGCCAAAGCTGGACATCCTACCTGAGATTATAGCTCACAATGGTGAGTGATGGCTTTGCAGTTTGTTCTAAATCCAGCATGTGAAGAGATTGAGCAGAAGTGTGCATATATTAGAGATCACCATAGTCCAGCACAGGCAGAAAAGTGGCAGTCTCTTTTTCATCTTAAAAGAAAAACACGGCTTATTTCTGAAATAAAAACTAAAATTAATTTCTACACCAGTTACTGAACACGTGGCTTCAAAGTAAGAGAATGATCAATTAAAATGAACGGTCTCAATAACCTTTCCCTCAAGAGAGGCCACTAAACACCATTCAGTTTGAAAACAACATGAGTATGTTAAAAAGCCTCTGCTTTAAAATATTATGGTCAGCTATATTACAGGATAAATCAATAAAAAGAGAAGTTCATTTTTTGATAATTATTGAGGTTCTGTCTCCGCAGATTGTTTCTAGCTGAATTTAGATAGATAGATAGATCCTTTATTCATCCCGAGGGAAATTTGTTCTCACCGTATCCCCACAACAAATTTTAAATAGGAACATGCGTTTTGTTCAGTATGATCCAAGGAATCAGATGAAAGAAGAATTCAGATTCTAGGACACAGATTAGGTGCAGTTGTGATAACCTGAGTAGGGGGAGGACAACAACATACCTGCAGTTTCATTCCTCTGGACCTACAGTTTCTGCTGCACATTTTCTTAAGGGAGGAAAAAAATAAAGAAATAAAAAATTGTTCAAAATCAGCCCTTCATGCTTTTATATGTAAATGTGAGGGTAAGGACATCTATGAAGAAAATATTGAATATGTCCCATATTTCACCAATGCAAGTGGAGCCCCCTTCTCTTCTCCTCCATCAGATTCCTGTCAGCTCACACTGGACCCCAACACAGTGCATGACAAGCTCCGTGTTTCTGAGGGGAACAGAGCGGTGACCAGTGTGAGAGAGATCCAGTCATATCCTGATCATCCAGAGAGATTTGACTACTGGTGGCAGGTGCTGTGCAGAGAGGGTCTGTCTGGACGCTGTTACTGGGAGGCTGAGTGGAGAGGAGGTGGGGTTTCTATAGCAGTGTCATATAAAGACATCAGGAGGAAAGGAGGTAGTCATGACGCTGCTCTGGGAGGTAATTACAAGTCCTGGAGTTTGTACTGCTCTACCTCCAGTTACTCTTTCTGGCACAATAATGAGCTCACTGAAATCCCTGCTCCCTCCTCCTCCAGAATACGAGTGTACCTGGATCACAGGGCAGGAACTCTGTCCTTCTACAGCGTCTCTGACACAATAACCCTCCTGCACAGAGTCCAGACCACATTCACTCAGCCCCTCTATCCTGCATATGGTGTTTATGGGCATGGATCTTCTGTAAAACTGTGTGATCTGGGTTGAGTCAGAAACTGAAGGGAAGATCGGCTGTAATGAAAGAGAGGGAAAAACAGTGAAATGAGATAGAAAATGAATTAAATTAAATATTGGGCTGGCTCATTACACCAAGGGCCGAGTTTTACCTTGATATGCAGCTTCACAAACCTGATTTAATAGGATTTGGTGAAGTTACTGTTGTGACTATTACATCGCTGTACGGGGTGTTTAGTACTGCAGCACCCAGGCTCTGGAATGACCTTCCTGGGTGTAATAGGACTTCTGAATCCATCCAGTCTTTCAGAACACAGTTAAAACCTGTCTGTTTAGGAAGGGGCGGCACGGATGGTGCAGTGGGTAGCACTGCCACCTCACAGCAAGGAGGTCCTGGGTTCGAATCCCTGTCGGCCGGGGCCTCTCTGTGTGGAGTTTGCATGTTCTCCCTGTGTTTGCGTGGGTTTCCTCTGGATACACCGATTTCCTCCCACAGTCCAAAGACATGCAGGTTAGGCTGACTGGAGAGTCTAAATTGCCCATAGGTATGAGTGTGTGAGTGAATGGTGTGTGTGCCCTGCGATGGACTGGCGACCTGTCCAGGGTGTATTCCTGCCTTTCGCCCAATGTATGCTGGGATAGGCTCCAGCCCCCCTGCGACCCTGTTCAGGATAAGCGGGTAAGGATAATGAATGAATGAATGACTGTTTAGGAAGGACTATCGCACTGGTCATCACACATAGCATTTCTCTGCTCATTGGGGGTTCTCCTCCCTGCTGGTTCCTTGTAAACATTGTTTTTATAACTTGCTCTTTTTTTTGTCTTTCTTTTTTTGTTGCTTCTTGTATTGTTGTTAATCAAATTTTTAAAGATTATTATTATTTTAGTAATGTTTGTACTGTACAGTGCTTTGAGCTTGGGAAAAATGCTTCAAAAATAAAATGTATTATTATTATGAATATTAAATGTTTTTTCTCGATTGAAAGTGTCAATCTATGATTTCTTCGGTTGTGGTGGATTAAGCGCCCCCCCATGGTGACTGGTGGTCATAACAGGTCTCTTCTACACTTCATTTCCCAGAGTTCCCTGCTCTCATACGGCCATCTCACACATTCCCTTTGTTCAGATTGTCGGTGTGGGTTCCTTTTTTTGGTCACTTTCTACTTTCATCCATTGTGGTAAAGGATGTCTCAATGGTCATCGCTAATGAAATGCCAGTGATTGTGGTAAAGGATGTCTCAATGGTCATCGCTAGAGAAATGCCAGTGATTGTGGTAAAGGATGTCTCAATGGTCATTGCTAGAGAAATGCCAGTGGGATTATGTCTCAAATATGATATTTGTTCTCATGAAGAAATCATAGATTGCAACTTTACACCACAAAGTCCCAAAATCCCTGTAACTGCCAATGAAACTGCTGTATCTAATATAGAAATATCCTGCATTGTGCAGGAAAACTGTGTAGGCCAATCAAGAGCTTTTTCTAAAAGTAAACTTATTATTTTTTAAAACCTCCAGAAAGTTAAACATCCTTATTTTTTAATTTTTTGGTGGATTTGGCGGCATCTGTGGCTGTCACAAGAGGCTGTTTTCATACTCTGAATACTCCAAATTTGATTTAAATCCATTCAAAACTATCACTAAGAGCACATTGAAAAGATTGTCTAGAGACAACTGACAATGTTTTCTGACTGTAATATTGAGTAATATATGAAAACCTGTTTTAAAAACGCTTTTAACAAAGTTGAAAATAAATTATTTTTGAAAAGTGATGCTTTTTGGATTTGGGAGCTTCTTACACATTCGTAATGCATGTTCCTGTGCGTGTGTGAATAACATTTTACTACATGGTGGGAATGTTGCACCCAACATCCACAGTGGAGAGCAGCACAAAGAGGAACATTTTAAGAATGAAAACACATTGAATTACTCCAAAAAAAAAAGCCATTATGAGACAGTATCAGGTTATTGTTTTAATATTAAGAAATTATGACATTATTGACACTTTAACGTTAACTTTTAAATGTCCTCCTGTAAGACATTCATCAACTCCTAACTTCCCTGCTAAAACCTCTCCCCACCTGGATCGCTCCATTTCCCTCGGGGATACCACACTCACGCCGTCACCCAGTGCAAGGAACCTCAGAGTGGTGATGGACAGCAGACTGTTCCTTTCCGAGAACATTGCGGCGATATATGGAATTACTGACCTTCGGTAATTAGTCATTTATATTAATTATAATAATTCATATTATAGTAATAAATATTATTACTTATCCAGAGTGACGTACAACAAAGTGCAAATTTCTCTTGATGCACAAACATTCTGGAAAGATTTTCATCTCTTTTTAAGATATGCTTTGACTTCTTAAATTATGTGTTGTCTCTGCATGTTTTGCATGTTTCATTTTCAGTAAAAACCTTCTTACTGGGCCTTTTAATTATGTCTGCTGTTCTGTTTCTATTTTGTATTAACAATGTAATAATGCTGTGAAATCAGATGTTAATAAAACACATTTATCTGATTTCATCTGCAGCTAAATTCAAACATTTCACAATTTCTCAAACTTCCTGTGAGTAAGGAGGAGCTTTGGGTTTCCAGGTCAGTGATTGGTCAGGGCTGGAGTCCTGAGATGTGATTGGTTAGGGTTGGACACACAAACTTCCAGGTGGAGCATGAATCCTGAAAGAGCTGGAGAAGATGCACTTTCAGTCCTCACCAGCAGATGGTGCCAGAAAGCTCTGTATGAGGGGTCCTTTGAGAAGAAAGAATATACAAGAGTCTATATCAGTGTTTTTATCCCTGATATTTCCTGCTACTTCAGCATTTTGTATTGTATTAAATGCTATAGTTATATTTATAGTAAGCTATCCACACGACAGAAACCCAAAGACCATGGAGGGTTATCAGCCCCAAAATTCAGAGTCTGTCATCTCACCACCCATCTTCAACACATTAATAATTGCCTACAGAGAGACCAACAAAAACAACACCCATGGCTGGACATTGAACAATATGAATGCCAGGAACTATCATTACTAGATCTCCCATTCAGAAAACACAATACAAAAAAAAAAAAAAAACTGTTGTGACTCTGGGCGGCACGGATGGTGCAGTGGGTAGCACTGCCGCCTCACAGCAAGGAGGTCCTGGGTTCGAATCCCCGTCGGCCGGGGCCTCTCTGTGCGGAGTTTGCATGTTCTCCCCGTGTCTGCGTGGGTTTCCTCCGGGTACTCCGGTTTCCTCCCACAGTCCAAAGACATGCATGTTAGGCTGATTGGAGAGTCTAAATTGCCCGTAGGTATGAGTGTATGAGTGTATGAGTGTGTGAGTGAATGGTGTGTGTGCCCTGTGATGGACTGGCGACCCGTCCAGGGTGTATTCCTGCCTTTCGCCCAATGTATGCTGGGATAGGCTCCAGCCCCCCAGCGGGTTCAGATAATGGATGGATGGATGGATGTTGTGACTCTGATGGTGAAAACTCAACCAAACCAGAGGTCATCTGCTGATCCCAAATAAATTCACGCCAATACGGCCTAATTCTGACTTTCAAATTAAAAATAAACCTCTTCTGTGAAGACCATTCACTAATACCACACGAGTCACTGAGACAAAGGTATGATATTGGGGGTAGCAGCTTCCTGCAATACTCACAACTGGAATACTGTCTAAAAGGTAAAAACAACCTATATAACAGCACACTTTTACCACCTCCACTGATTGATTACATTACATTATTGGCATTTGGCAGACGCTGTTATCCTGAGCGACATACAGTTGATTAGACTAAGCAGGAGACAATCCTCCCCTGGAGCAATGCAGGGTTAAGGGCCTTGCTCAAGGGCCAAAAAAGCTGTGCGGATCTTATTGTGGCCATACCAGGCTTAGAACTACCAACCTTGCGTGTCCCAGTCATTTACCTTAACCACTACGCTATTACCACTATCACACCCCTCCTAATTCATGACTGGGAAAAAGACCTTGCTGTTACCACTGATATCATGGAAACAAATCTGCATCACCATTTTCTCAATGTCCTCCAACACTAAAATACAACTAATTCAGCAGAACATCCTACACAGAGTTCACTACACTCAACATAAAATGCACAAAATGGGATCTGTAGACACTTGCACACACTGTAAAGTAAACGCCACAGATGACTACCACCACGCCACCTGGATGGGCCCACCTGTACAATCACTGTGGACAAACGTTACTCAAACTATCCTCCCCTCTGGGCCTCAGCATCTCAAACTATCCTCCCCTTTGGGCCTCAGCATCTCAAACTATCCTCCCCTTTGGGCCTCAGCATCTCAAACTATCCTCCCCTCTGGGCCTCAGCATCTCAAACTATCCTCCCCTCTGGACCTCAGCATCTCAGACTATCCTCCCCTCTGGGCCTCAGCATCTCAAACTATCCTCCCCTCTGGGCCTCAGCATCTCAAACTATCCTCCCCTCTGGGCCTCAGCATCTCAGACTGTCCTCCCCTCTGGGCCACAGCATCTCAAACTATCCTCCCCTCTGGTCCTCAGCATTCCAGTCTCCCCATCTGTTCTCCTCTGAGGAGAATGTTCCTCAGCTGAACCGCTGCTCAGCTGTACACAACCAACTTTGATCACCTTAACAATCGCTAAGAAAACCTTTCTGCATGACTGGAAAAACAGACACAACCTCTCAGTACCACAGTGGCTCCACCTATTATCAGAACACATTACATTGGAAAGACTGAAGGCAATAACAAACCATCAAGTTGACCTCTTGTATAATCATTGGGCCCCATTCATCAGTTTTACACCCCTACCAGTACATGATGATATACAGTACATTATTCACTAACCCACTCACCCATCCAGTCACCTGTAAGAATGCCCAAAAATAACAAACACCATCCAGCCGGTGAATGCCTCTATCCGCAGTCCAACTGCAGATGAAAACTCCACTATAGCCTGGTATTCCTCCTGAAGATAACCCATAACTTTCTGTGCTCTTTCCCATGGAACCTCAAAGACCGTGATAATAACACTGTAATTCATTGTGTTTCATGGTAAAATGACTATTGCTGCTATTAGGATTTTGATTATTATTATTATTATTATTATTATTATTATTATTATTCTATAAACTTACGATTAATGCTTACTATATTTTTGGTAAAATGGTGATTCACCCAACCCCTTGTCCAATGGGATCCTATAGGCCCATGGGTACATCCAATCACCTTCTATGTCCTCCTGGTAGCTACGGAAAGCTCCAGATTGCACCCTGTGTGACTCTGGAAGGTTCAGAGAACACCTCTCCCACAGGGCCCTGCAGTGCTGGGGGGTCCCCTCTCTCATCTCCCATGGATGAAGTAACAGGGCCCAACGTCCAGAAAGCTCCAGATCTGTGTGTCTGGGGGAGTGCGGCTCCAGATTCTCATGCATTAAATGCAATGAGGATGGCTCTCACACAACTTGCTTAAGTACAGCCATTTACATTTTAGTCATTTGGCAAACGCTTTTAATCCAAAGCATCACATCCATAACTAGGAAAATACATATGATTTTTTTTTTTTCGGGGGGGTTAGACAAGGATAGGGATATCAGAAAGGGGGGCGGGGGGAATTAGGAGGGAGGACTAAGGTAAAGTTTGAAAAGGTGGGTTTTTAGTCTGCGTCAAAATAGGGGGAGAGATTCTGCTGTCCTGACAGTTGTAGGCAAGTCATTCCACCTCTGAGGAACCAGAACGAAAAACTGGCGTGAACGTGCAGCTTGACCGCCAGGTGCTCGTAGAGAGGGAACCATAAGGCGACCAGAGCTGGCAGACCGGAGTGGTGTAGCTGGGGAGTAGGGAGTGATCAAGGATTGTATGTAAGGTGGGGCAGTCCCCTCAGCAGCCTGAAATGCCAACACTAGGGCCTTGAAACAGATGTGTGCGGCAATAGGAAGCCAGTGGAGGCCAATGAGAAGCGGGGTGACATGAGCCGACCTGACTGGTGATCAGGCGGGCTGCAGCATTCTGGACCAGCTGGAGGGGCTTGATGGCACACGCTGGGAGACCGGCTAGGAGGGAGTTGCAGTAATCCAGGTGGGAAATGACGAGCGCCTGGACTAGGAGCTGGGTGGCTTTCTCCGTCAGGAGATGACGGATACGGCGTATATAGTACAGAAAGGACCTGCAGGTTCTGGCAGAGGAGGATACTTGTGGGGCCAAGGTAAGGCAGTTATCAAGAGTTACCCCAAGATTCTTTGCCGTACGGGAGGAGGAAACTACAAAGTCCTCAACAGTCAGTGAGAGGTCGATTGACGGAGAGGACTTAGCAGGGATGTAGAGAAGCTCAGTTTTGGCAAGGTTGAGCTTCAGGTGGTGGGAAGTCATCTACGCAGAGATATCAGCCAAGCAGGCAGGTCTGTGTGGTGACCTGGGTATCGGAGGGGAAGGAAATAAGGAGTTGGGTATCATCAGCATGAGTGATAAGAAAAGCCATGGGAAGAGATAACAGAACCAAGAGACATGGTGTATAGCAAGAAGAGGAGAGGACCAAGAACTGAGCCCTGCGGGACTCCAGTTTGTAGGGGGTGAGGGTCAGAGACTGAGCCCCTCCACGTCACTTGGTCGGAGCGACCAGAGAGGTAGGAGGAAAATCAAGCAAGTGCAGATCCCGTGACACCCATCCCAGACAGCGATGAGAGCAGAATCTCATGGTTGACTGTATCGAAGGCGGCCGACAGGTCGAGGAAGATGAGGACAGAGGAGAGGGATTTGGCTTTAGCAGAGTGGAGAGCCTCAGTGACCGCGAGCAGGGCGGTCTCGGTGGAGTGGCCACTCTTGAAGCCAGACTAGTTGGGGTCATGGAGATTATTGTGAAGAAGATAAGTGGACAATTGGGAGCAGACTGCCCGTTCCACAGCCTTGGCGACAAAGGGAAGAAGAGAGACAGGCCGGTAGTTGCTCAGAGCAGAGGGATCATGAGTAGGCTTTTTCAGCAGGCGAGTGACTCTGGCCCTCTTTAGGGAAGAGGGCATGGTCCAGAGGAGAGAAAGGTGTTGATTAGAGAGGAGAGAAAAGGGAGAATGTCATTAGATATAGATTGTGGAAGGGGAGAGGGGATGGGGTCAAGAGGGCAGGTGGTTGGGCGGTGGGATGTATGGAGTTTCAATGTGTCAGAGTCAGAGAGGGGAGAAATGGAGGTTAGGGAGTTGGGGAGGGTAGGAGGGTCAGCAGGGGGAGAGGGTTGGGAGAAGCATTTTCTCTGTAAGTGCGCCCCCTTGAAGTTCCAATCATATGACACCACCCTATGACACAGTAACTTCTTAAAGGCATACTGCTTGCACAAATGCATTTTATATACAGAAGTTACCTGAGCTAAGACGCACAGAGATACAATACAAATCATGAACACCACCCGTTACAAATGAAAGACTATTGTTGATTCTATTGAGTCCTTAATAAAACACGCTAGTTCACGCATGTTAGAAAATAAAGCTTAATACAGTGTGTAACTGTTTTAGTTTACAGCACTTTTTGGGCGGCGGTATTTCTGGAGCTCTCTATATGTCTTTTGGGAGAACCAAATAAACCCAAATACCAAAGACCTGTCCTCTCCTCTTTCCTTCTTCAAGTGTTAATAAAACCTAAAGGGGAAAAGACTTAAAACGACTCATGAAATACATTGTGTACTGCTTTTGCTTTAAAAAACACAGAGGAATTTTCTGAATGTTTTCAACAGTCTGAGTGTATGTGTGGTTATGTGTATGTGTGTGGTTGTGTGTATGTACTGTACATATGTTCATGGTTTAAACTCGTGCCTCTGTATGGGGCTCTGGGCCGTCCTCTCCCAGGAGATTATTATTATTATTTTACATTTCAACTGCTAAATCCACTATTTTCAGTCTATTTAAATCAGTAACTTACATCAACCGAATATTCAGTAAGAAACAGTGAAATTACTGCGGGTAGTCAAGGCACATGGTAGCTGATGACTGTTATCACTACTTTTAGCATGGACAGCCCCAGCATAAATCAAACCACAGACATTGAAGGCATTTGCATCTGTTTTACCCATAAAGCTGCAGGATTGCTACAGCCAGAAAGGCTCCTTTAAATGGTACTTCACTGCCTTTCCACTGCATACTCTGACAATATTACACAAGCCGTATCGGCGCCAAATCTGTATTCATTATTGTTATTAATTAGCCAACTCAGTTCCTTAGCATGAAAGTTATGATGGAGCTGCTGAATTTACAGCAGGAAGACAGGCTGAAACAGGATGAACTTGATTTAGTGCCCATGCTCAGCCCCAGAATGACTTTTTAAAGAGTTAAAAATATTTATATCACATTACAGAGGAGTGAAATGTGAAATTAAATGTTTCTTAAATATGGCAGTTTATTATGATCATTGAGCTCTCTTCTCTCATTCTCCTCCATCAGATTCCTGTGGGCTCACACTGGACCCCAACACAGCGCATGAAGAGCTCCGTCTGTCTGAGGGGAACAGAGAGGTGACCCATGGGGGAGAGATCCAATCATATCCTGATCATCCAGAGAGATTTGACTACTGGAACCAGGTGCTGTGCAGAGAGGGTCTGTCTGGACGCTGTTACTGGGAGGCTGAGTGGAGTGGGGAGTGTGGGGTTTCTATAGCAGTGTCATATAAAGATATCAGCAGGAAAGGAGAGGATGATGACGCTGCTCTGGGACGTAATGACAAGTCCTGGAGTTTGTCCTGCTCTCCCTCCAGTTACTCTTTCTGGCACAATAATGAGCACACTGAAATCCCTGCTCCCTCCTCTCTGCGTCTCTGACACAATGACCCTCCTGCACAGAGTCCAGACCACATTCACTCAGCCCCTCTATCCTGCGTTTGGGGTTTGGGGTTCTGGATGCTCTATAAAACTGTGATCTGTGATGAGGCAGAAAGTGAAGGGAAGATCAGCTGTAATTAAAGAGAGGGGA
Organism: Conger conger; assembly: GCF_963514075.1. NCBI lineage: Eukaryota > Metazoa > Chordata > Actinopteri > Anguilliformes > Congridae > Conger > Conger conger. The sequence goes on along the minus strand of NC_083763.1, from coordinate 77,444,614 downwards.
AAACACTGAAATGAGACAAAATGAATTAAATGCAGTTCAATCTTCACCCGCAAATGATTAAATGAATGAAATAATGAACTGAACTGAACTGAAACTGAGGAAACATCATTTTGGTCACACTGAAGCAGATCCAGTCACTCTAAAGCATGGGCTCCATTATTACAGTCAGACATGACAAAGTGGGATTAGAGTGTTTCTGGTAGAGGCATTTACAGTGCATCCGGAAAGTATTCACAGCGGTTCACTTTTCCCACATTTTGTTATGTTACAGCCTTATTCCAAAATTGAATAAATGCAAGTTTTTTTGAAATTTTTGCAAATTTATGAAAAATAAAAAATGAAGAAATCACATGTACATAAGTATTCACAGCCTTTGCTCAATACTTTGTTGATGCACCTTTGGCAGCAATTACAGCCTCAAGTCTTTTTGAATATGATGCCACAAGCTTGGCACACCTATCTTTGGGCAGTTTCGCCCATTCCTCTTTGCAGCACCTCTCAAGCTCCATCAGGTTGGATGGGGAGTGTCGGTGCACAGCCATTTTCAGATCTCTCCAGAGATGTTCAATCGGATCCAAGTCTGGACTCTGGCTGGGCCACTCAAGGACATTCACAGAGTTGTCCTGAAGCCACTCCTTTGATATCTTGGCTGTGTGCTTAGGGTCATTGTCCTGCTGAAAGATGAACCGTCGCCCCAGTCTGAGGTCAAGAGCGCTCTGGAGCAGGTTTTCATCCAGGATGTCTCTGTACATTGCTGCATTCATCTTTCCCTCAATCCTGACTAGTCTCCCAGTTCCTGCCACTGAAAAACATCCCCACAGCATGAAGCTGCCACCACCATACTTCACTGTAGGGATGGTATTGGCCAGGTGATGAGCGGTGCCTGGTATCCTCCAAACATGACAGCTGGCATTCATGCCAAAGAGTTCAATCTTTGTCTCATCAGCCCAGAGAATTTTGTTTCTCATGGTCTGAGAGTCCTTCAGGTGCCTTTTTGGCAAACTCCAGGCGGGCTGCCATGTGCCTTTTACTAAGGAGTGGCTTCCGTCTGGCTACTCTACCATACAGGCCTGATTGGTGGATTGCTGCAGAGATGGTTGTCCTTCTGGAAAGTTCTCCTCTCTCCACAGAGGAACGCTGGAGCTCTGACAGAGTGACCATCGGGTTCTTGGTCACCGCCCTGACTAAGGCCCTTCTCCCCCGATTGCTCAGTTTAGATGGGCTGCCAGCTCTAGGAAAAGTCCTGGTGGTTCCGAACTTCTTCCATTTACGGATGATGGAGGTCACTGTGCTCATTGGGACCTTCAAAGCAGCAGAAATGTTTCTGTACCCTTCCCCAGATTTGTGCCTCGAGACAATCCTGTCACGGAGGTCTACAGACAATTCCTTTGACTTCATGCTTGGTTTGTGCTCCGACATGCACTGTCAACTGTGGGACCTTATATAGACAGGTGTGTGCCTTTCCAAATCATGTCCAATCAACTGAATTTACCACAGGTGGACTCCAATTAAGTTGTAGAAGCATCTCAAGGTTGATCAGTGGAAACAGGATGCACCTGAGCTCAATTTTGAGCTTCATGGCAAAGGCTGTGAATACTTATATACATGTGATCTCTTAGTTTTTTATTTTTAATACATTTTTTAACAAAAATCTCAAAAAACCTTTTTGACGTTGTCATAATGGGGTATTGTGTGTAGAATTTGGAGGGAAAAAATGAATTTAATCAATTTTGGAATAAGGCTGTAACATAACAAAATGTGGGAAAAGTGAAGTGCTGTGAATACTTTCCAGATGCACTGTATATGAAGCAGCTGCTGTAAAGTCAGTAAGACTGGGTTTCATGGCTGTTGTTGTTTTGTGTTGTACTGGGCAGTGTTGGGTACTATATGCTGTGATTGTTTACCAGAAGAATTTAATGAAATAAATCAATAAATGGTTAACACGCCTTGTGACAGTCTGTGGTTGTGTAAGTTCTTAAGGGGTTGGGCAGTAAATTATGAGGCTATATGTAATTCTTATTAAAAATCCTCTATAAGAGAATAATAAAATATCAGCTTCCTACCTAACAGGCAATGTCGGATCCCCTGCCCTGGGTGTGTCGAAATGTCCCTGAGCAAGACACCTAACCCCCAAATGCTCCTGATGAGCTGGTTGGTGCCTTACATGGCAGCCATTCGCCGTTGGTGTGTGAGTGTGTGTATGAATGGGTGAATGAGAAGCATCAATTGTACAGTGCTTTGGATAAAGATGCTATATACATGCCAACCATTTACTGAGACTCATGGCTGTTTTTGTGCTGTGTTGGGTACAGTATGCTATGTGCTGATTGTTTACCAGAAGAATGAAATAAAGAAAGGAATGGTTGCTATGGTGACACACCCTGAGGCAGTCGGTTGTTGTGTAAAGTCATGAGAGGAGTTGGGCGGTGCATAATAAGGCTTTATGTAATTCTTATTAAAACAATAATAAAGTATCAGGTGACATTCGTGCCACTAACGCTGAATCAGGAGTAACAGGATCATGGCTGGACTAGCATAGACCAGTGTGCCAAACAGCATGTATAAGATAATATAATAATATATTAGCTTTTTAACAGCTAAATCAGTTTTTCTTTCTTTGTGTCAGATACTGCTTCCCTCTGAAACACACTGATATTAGCTGGACCCTGACAGAGCCACGGAGAGGGAGAGGGGTATTTCCAGTTGAACGTGGATCTCATTTCCTGCTAATGCTAATGCTTTGGCATCAGTCTGGGATTCAGCTGTGCGTCATGTTTAGTGAGGTTATCCATATAACAGTTAGCACTCATAAGCAGGTAGACAGGTGACTCCTGTAGATTCCTCTGTACCTGCTGCGCCCAGCTAGCGTTCCCCTGTGAGAAAGCCCCTTTCCTCTTTCCACTCTGCTCTTAGGCAGAACTCCTGCAGTCTCAGTGAGCTGGGCTTCTCATGCCGAGGCTGCACGTTTCATTTCCAGGTGGGGCATTGCCATTGAGCCGTTGGTAAAGGTGTGTCACCTGACTCTCTGTATAATCCCCCCGCTGTATAAATGGACTGCGTAAGAATGTAAGTCGCCCTTCATAAGAGCACCTGCTAAGAGATTATAATGCATGTACATTTACCCCAGAAGAGATTACAGCATGTGTGTGTGTCTCTGCATGTGTTTGTGTCTCTGTATGCTGGTCTGCCTGTGCATGTGTCATGTGTTTGTGTATGGAGGATGTTAAATATAAACCTCCACTCCCTTTAGAAACTGGCTACACCTGTACATATGAAAGTAATTCATGTACTCAACAATGCACATTCTGTTCCTACACAGTCATTCAGGGATCACCATGCAGGCTTCTAAACAAGTTATATGCACTCTTGTGCATGTGCTAATTATGATAAAATCTCAACTATGCTCCACTTGGCCAACACCTCCTGCAGCTATGAGCAGAACCAGGAAATCTTTCTTATTAAAGTTTCAGTTTCAGAGAAACTCCACTACACTCTGTCTCTTTCAGAGAAACTAAACTAAACTCTGTCAGTGTGAGCAGCGAAATGGCTGAAGGTGGAGGTTTACTGGATCAGGACCAGTTCAGCTGTTCGATCTGTCTGCATCTACTGAAGGATCCGGTGACTACTCCCTGTGGACACAGTTACTGTATGGGCTGTATTAATGGCTACTGGGATCAGGATGGTCATACTGGTGTCTACAGCTGCCCCCAGTGCAGACAGACCTTCACCCCAAGGCCAGTTCTGAACAAAAACACCTTAGTGGCTGAATTGGTGGAGCAACTGAAGAAGACAGGACTCCAAGCTGCTCCTCCTGCTCACTGTTACACTGGACCTGGAGACGTGGTGTGTGATTTCTGCACTGGGAGAAAGAGCAAAGCCATCAAGTCCTGTCTGGGGTGTCTGGCCTCTTACTGTGAAACTCACCTCCAGCCTCACTATGAATCTCCTGCCTTTAAGAAGCACAAACTGGTCAAAGCCACTGGAAACCTGCAGGAGAAAATGTGCTCTCATCATGGCAAACTGCTGGAGATTTACTGTCGTACCGATCAGCAGTGTATCTGTTATCTTTGTACAATGGATGAACACAGACGCCATGATACAGTCTCAGCTGCAGCAGAAAGGACTGAGAAACAGGTAAGGACTGAACACTTCCTGTAACCGTTCAGAAATCAATTAGTGTAGGCTAATCAGGAAACACCGTTTGGTAAGTCTTAACAGACTTAGTTTATTGCAAATATTCTCAAACACAATAAATCACATGTAAGTCCAGAATCCATAAAATAACAACTTGCCAGACACGCCTTCATGAACAATAACAAATTAGCGTAGATAACAGCAAGTTAAGGATCTTTTTTTTGCGTTTTATTGTGAGACATGCGTTTCGTTTGGAGCAGCATACCGGTAGGCGATCAAAAGATTTTCGCTTTGGTTTGGGATTTAATTTACTTTTGGACTGTTTGATTCTATTGCTAAATATTGGGACTGATGGGCACTGAAATCTGGGGGGTATTTGATGGTTCACTATTAAGTTTTATGTAGTTGAAAGAGTGTCGGGATTTCCACCCATCTGTTTATTGCGAGCCAAGGAAGCCGCTTTCATTAATTCATTGAACGTGCGCTGTGCTGTAAATACATGGAAACCTTATTGCCTAGCCAAGTAGCCTAAATTGAGTTAATTTTTAAATTTGCCTGATTTACTTTTTATTAAATTCGTAGGCTGGAATGCCTCGCGGCAACAATTGTGTTTAAATGTATACTGCTTCAGCCTTTGGCAAGCTACTTAGAAGGGGGCGGCAAGCGACTGGTAGCTTGAGAGCAACGTGTTGGAGACCCACGGTATAGGACAGCGACTTTTCATTGGCAACAGTATTAAACCAACCAACAATATAAAATATTAAGCTTAACATTTAGCTCTTTTATTTAATTGAGTTAAATCGAAACAATGTCTTCTAGTGCTCATGGACTGATAGCCCAACTGGTAGGCAATATTACCTTGTATTTGTATTTGGGGGCCGGCCTTTATTTGTCCGAATCGGCCACGCCCCCGGATATTATCCGAGGCCCGGCTTCAAATAGAATCCCAGACACAATTTGAGGATTTACTGTAATGAGGAACAAATACATTATTTAACCATGAAATAATATGTATCTAGTTATCATGAGTTATCATTAATATGTCATTCGTTAATACATATCAAACTAATGCATTTGTTACATGGATATTTCCACATTAGCAAGCCATAGGATAAATGTATAATTAGTAAACCAATACTAAATATATGAACTGTTTTTTTTTCTTTTTCATTCCAGTATGAATTGGCATGAACTTGATAGGATTTGATAACATGAATTAATGATGTACAAATACCTAAAGAAAGTTGTATAGATTAAGTACTGAGTAGGAATTGAGTTAACTACATTAGTTCATGCTAATTCATGTAACATTATTGAAAAGTGTTATCAGTTTAATTTTGAATATGAGAATGTTGTTCAACATTGTGTTATGATACAATACAATTGAACTATTAACATTTACCTGAGGGGAAATGATCAATCTGTCCACAGAAGCAGCTGGGGGCGACACAGAGTAAATTCCAGCAGAGAATCCAGGAGAGAGAGAAGGAGCTGCAGGATCTGAGGCAGGCTGTGCAGTCACTCAAGGTGGGTACTGACCAGAGGAGAAGACAACAGCTGGCTGCTGGAAGAGCCATTTCAGGGCTCAGTCAGGGCTCTCCTCCAGTCAGCCAGTGAGGAGCCCAGTGTTGGGCCACTTTCCAGCCCTGTGGGGCTCAATCCCACTGAGCCACTCTGTGGGGAACAGGCTGTCTGGGGTCCCAGTAAGAGCTGAGTGAAAGGCCTAGTTAAAATGTACAGCCCTCCTCTCTCTGTGTCTCCTAACAGCACTCAGCACAGGAAGCAGTGGAGGACAGTGAGAGGATCTTAACTGAGATGATCCGCTCTATTGAGAGAAGGTGCTCTGAGGTGAAAGAGCTGATCAGAGATCAGGAGATGGCTGAAGTGAGTTGGGCTGAAGGACTCCTGGAGCAACTGGAGCAGGAGATTGCTGAGCTGAGGAGGAGAGATGCTGAGCTGGAGCAGCTTTCACACACAGAGGATCACATCCATTTCCTCCAGGTAACATCACTGGCTCTCTGACAGTCTGCACTACGTACATTGTGCATACATGGTGAGGTGTGTTCCTCATTTACAAAGATCTGTACAGAGACTGTTCTCTGTCTGTCTGCGTGTCTGTCTGCAGAGCTGTCAGTCTCTCTGTGCACCTGGAGACTTACCCAGCATCACTGTCAGTCCACACGTCTCTTTTGAGCCTGTGAGGAAATCTGTCTCTGAACTGAAAGAGCGAATGGAGGATGTTTTCAAGGCGGAGTTGGTCAAAGTTTCTGGAAAAGGTTGGTGGAGAAGCCCTGCTGCAGAAAGTGTGTTTAGGCACTCCACACAACACACTGGTGAGATTCACTTTTAGATCCTGAAAGGCACTATCACAGGTTATATATTATTAATGAGAGGGTTGAGTGACATTTCAGTCTGTCTCACAGGTTATATATCACAGTGTGGAGTGACACTTGAAGCTCCAAATGAGCCACAATATGTGCAGGGATGAGACATTGAAAACACCCAGTGTGTTATGAGGTGGTCCTTCTGGCCAGAATATAACTAGTAGGTATCCATACATATTTAAAGAGTGACACCATTCTTGTTCTTTTGCCTCTGTAGTCCAGGACATTTGATCCAAAACAATGAATATGAGTTCAAAGTGCAGACTGTCTAATTTAATTTGATGGTATTGACATCTTAATGGGTGATCCGTGCAGGAATTACAGCTCTCAACAGGAATGCACACCTCAGGTAAAAATCAGGCTAAAGATGATTGTTTTCATTCTGGCATACAGAAATCACCCTTTTCAGCGATGCCCCTCATCAGTGAACTCTTAACACACACAGGCCTTAACCAAAGTATTCCTGCAAAACATCTTGTGACACTTTCATTGCTATGCAGCACTTGTGGAAACACACATACACACATACACACATACAAACACACACACACATACACACATACACACACATAAGTTAAGATAGTCCATCGTGTGCGACACTACTGTTTGTGGTCCTTTGATGGCTGTATAGTCCAATGCGGGATGCACACTGTCTGCCACAGACAGGGCAAGTGAAAGCCTGACCCGATGAAACAGGTGCCAACATGGATGCCTTTCTCCTCTGGCTTCTTGCCAGACGATGTTCAATTCTGTGCTCCTCAGCCAGCTGTATTCCTTGTTGACAGAGTCCACCCCAGGAGGAGCGATCTACAGTGGCAGCTTCCAAGGAAGTAGACTTTATTCCACACTTTTTTAGGGAGGTCTTTAGTTTGTCCTTCAGCCTCGTTTTTTGACCCCCTGCAGAACAATGGCCTAGGTGGAGCTGGCCATACAGGGTCTTGCGCGGCAGGCGGCTGGCTGGCATCCTGATAACATGGCCAAGCCATCTCAGTTGTTGGTGCATGATGGTGGCCTCTATGCTCCTGCAGCTGGTTCTCTGAAGGACCACAGAGTGTGGAACACAATCCTGCTGAGTCACTTTTAAGATGCGTTGGAGGCGCTTTATGTGGAATGACTCCAGCATCTTTATATGGCGGGCGTAGATGGTCCATGTCTCTCAGCCGTATAGGAGAGTGGAAATGCATATTGCCTTGTAAACTGCAACTTTGGTCTGTAGATGAAGATTGCTATTGTTGTAAACTCTTTTCCTCAGCCGCCCAAAGGAGGATGAGGCCTGCTTGATCCAGTTTTGGATGTCCTGATCAATGTTACAGTCTTCTGAGAGGATACTTCCAAGGTATTTGTGGAACAATGGTGAGTTGGGAATCTGCGACAGAGAAGACAATTGGTTTCTGATGACCACTGGCAGAGGACTTCTGTTTTTGAGGTGTTAACAGACAGTCCCATTCTGCTGTATGCTCTCGCAGCAGCTGCAAGAGTGGCCTGCAGGGCTTCTGGTGTGTGCACCACAAGGGCACAGTCATCAGCTTACTGGAGCTCCAGTATCATCACAGACTGGAGCTTTGTTGTAGCTTGGAGCCTCCTGATGTTGAAGAGGTTCCCATCCAGTCTGAAGTCCAGGGTCACCCCACTTCCATCTTCCATTTCCTTGTGCAGAAGTGTTGTTACACATCGGGGAAAGATGTTAAAGAGGACCAGAGTAAGAACGCATCCCTGTCTCACACCGGTACCTACTCCAAAAGGGGCAGATTCCAGTCCACCTACTTTAACCTTGGCCATCATTCCATCATGGAACTGCCGCAGGATGTTGACAAACTTCGCTGAGCAGCCATAGTGCAGAAGGACTTTCCACAGGAGGTCACAATGTGTGGTGTCAAATGCCTTGGAGAGAGCTGGTGCTGGTGCTGGCAACTTTTTTGTTCACAACATTTTTCCTGCAGTTGCCGTGAGGTGAAAATCATGTCCAAGATCTGGTAGCAGGTCTTCAGTGATGGTATTGATAAGCCTGTGGAGCATGATTTTTGCCTGAACTTTGCCAGTGCCAGTCAGTGCTGTCAGTGGATCATTGTTGGTAGTGCTGTGTTAAGCATAGGCAGTCATGGTCTGGTGGTGACTGTCTCAAGCCTGCCCTCATGGCTGTGTTGGCCATTGCCTCTGTTTCCCTTAGCTATGCTGCTATAGCCTTATTCTGCCGGGGTTCTCCTTATCGTACACAGGCACCTCTCCCTCCTGTTGTGATTGATCAATTACCATCTGGACCCCATAACAATGTTACTTTCCTCTTCTCCCCGCTCCGGGCACCTGCTCGGAGCGCGAGCCCAACTTTTCCTGTGCACCCTCTCCTGGCCCGGAGCTCCAGCCCAAGACCAGCTGTACAACTCCCTCCTGCCACTGCTGATTCAGCTGTAGCAGCAAGTCCCCTTGCCTGACAGTGCCACCCATTGCAGTTCCTGCCATCCCTCAATCTCATTTCTGCTTCAACTTTCTAATTGGACATTTATGCACTTTTATTAATCTGGTTTTCTGTTTAAAACCATTCTTTCTACAAACCGGTGTCAACCAGCGGCAGATGGGTTCCCCTACTGTATCAGGTTCTGCTCAAGGTTTCTTCCTGTTGCCAGGGAGTTTTTCCTTGCCACTGTTGCCCTAGGCGTACTCTTTGTAAAGCTGCTTTGTGACAAAGGCCCTTTGTAAAAAGCGCTATACAAATAAAAATTGATCGAATTGATTGATTGATTGATAGTGTAGGTTCTTGGACCATGAGTGGCCTGTACTGCATCATAAAAGGTATGCATGTCATACCTGTCTGCAGAATTGTATTTGCTCTGCCTTGTGTACCCACCACTGGTTTCTAATGTGCGTCCAGCAGTGTGCGTCTCTCCCTTGGTCTTGCCATTTGGTTTTAAGGGCTGCAGAAGATGGGTTATTGAGTGAGGCTTTATGGGCTTTATGCATGCTGTTGAGGAGAGTTTTCATCAAACCAGTCCTGGTGTTTCTTCCTGTTGTAGCCGATAGATTGGGCTGCTGTTTCATAAAGTGAAGCACTTAGGGAGGACCACTTGCCATCGGTCATCCCCTCTATGCCCAGGAGAGAATCAATGTTCTCCAGCTGATTAGCTAGGGAACCGCGGAAGCTGTTGCATGCCTCTGTTTCCTGCAGCCTTTTTCTGGTGGACTTTCTGAGGCATACTGCTGGGCAGATCCTCATTTTGAGCGTGGCCATGATCATCCGATGGTCCAGCACTCCGCCCCTCTCATGGCTCGTGTGATGTGGACATCCCTCAGATCCGAGTGCCTGACAATGATGTAATCCAGAAGGTGCCAGTGCTTGGACCGGGGGTTCATCTAGGAGGTTTTGTATTTATTTTTCATCTGGAATATGGTGTTGGTAATGGTGAGATTGTGTTCAGAAAAGAGACTTAGGAGTCTTAACCCATTTGCTTTGGTGCGATGCCGTGTTGTCCAATCACGACTTTCTAAATGTCTCTTTTCTTCCCCACTCTTGCATTGAAATCACCCAACAGCAAGATTTTGTCATTTTTGGGGACTTTGCGGAGGGCCTCATCCAGCATCTCGTAGAAGCGGTCTTTCACATCCTCTTCTGATGAAAGGGTGGGTGCATAAGCACTGAAGAGGGTGGCATATTGCTTTCCGACGAGGGGGATGCGGAGTGACATAAGCCTTTCACTTACGCCAGTCGGTGTCTACGTGAGATTTGGCAGGAGGCAGTTCTTGATGGCCCGGCCCACACCATGCACCATGTGGGGTAACCTTTCCAGAAGAAGGTGTAGCCCTCTCCCTCTTCCTTGAGTGATCCGTCACCCAGGAGTCTGGTCTCGCTTAACATCACATTATATTACATTATTGGCATTTGGCAGACGCTCTTATCCAGAGCGATGTACAACAAAAAGCAGCAATGTCAATGTTGTAGCGCTTCAGCTCTGCCGCGATCAGTGCAGTCCTTCGACTGGGCCTGTCGGTGTTGTGGAGTCCAAGAGGGTCCTGACATTCCATGTTGCAAGTCATAGGAATATATTTTGCTTTTTTGTTTTGGACCGCAAAACGGAATATCCTGATGGGCGCAGTATCCCATGCAGGAGAGTCTGAATGGGCAATGTTTAGGTCACCTTTTCTAGATCTCCCAACTGGGGAGAGCAGTGTGGTCCTTAATAGGGCTGCTCAGACACACAGGGTTCTGCCGGGAGCAGCTGCCACTCAAAACCCCAGCTGCTCACGACCAAATAGCCCTGTGCAGCAACTGTGCAGGGACCTAGCTAGGAGCTTCCAGATCATTCAGTTCTGCCCCCGTCACCAGGCACCCCATCGCCAGTAGACTTGATAGGTTGGCAGGGGTCTGGATGGAACTCACTATGCCAGTAGCAGATACCTGCGCGCTGAGGTTATTTTAAGTGATGAAGTGGATGCGCTTGCTCCAACAGCACTTCTTCGCTGTGGGGAGTTGTACTCCGATGGCAAGGAAATGATCCAGGACAACCAGCTACTCACAGCTGCAGGAGGCTGCCGGAGTTCCAGTCTGTTGGAGGACCGCCTGTGGTGCACCTGCCAGCACCAGCTTTTCTCTCAGGGTGTGCTCCCCTAGCCTTTGTCTTTCTGGACTTACCCACAAGGCAGCGGGACAGTGGTTGGTGGACGCCAGGGCATGTCCACAACTGCGGGCGTGCACATCACACCTCTGGGGACCACTGCAGCTCCGAGATCCCCTGTGAAGCTTGCCTGGGGCCGCAAGGCACCCAGTGACCTTGTGTGGTCACGAGGAGGCCTGGTAGGAGTCTTGGTGAAGGAGAGGCTGTGTCCTGGCAAGGGAAGGCTTACACACTCGGCTGCTTCCCTGTTCACCACAGGGGCTAGCCAGCGGCAGTGAGCTGTAAGCAAGAGGGTTGAAGCAGGTGGGAAGCAGACATCCACCTTCCCTCTAACTACTGCACAACTACACTAGACACATCACAACACCCTGCTCACACACACACACACATACACACGCATACACACGCATACACACACTCACACACACATACACACACACACACACACACTCACACAGGCATTGGCAGGTTTTTGATCATCTAAACTCTGTGGATCTTTCTGTTTAATGCATACAACAGCAGATCAAAGAGTCCTGTTGCTCTGAATTTAACCTGGACATGTATGATCTATAATTTCCTTTTAAATGCTGCCTACATACCAGCTTGTGACAATAATATGACTGATGCTTCATCAAGTTTAATGTTTGTGTGTTTTCATGTTTGGTGACACGGTGGTGCAGTGGGTAGCACTGTGATCTTACTGCGAGAGGGTCCAGGGTCTGGATGCTGGGGCGTTTTCCTGTGCAGTTTGCTGGTTCTCCTCCTGTCCGTGTGGATTTTCTCCAGGTCCTCAGGTTAGGCTGATGGGGGAAGGGGGTGCATTAATGCTGCGTTGGCTATGGGAAGCATGCATGCTCAGTTCTACCACAAATACTGCAGAATTAAAGAGATTTAATAACAAAATGTGTTATACAATAGAAAAGTTTTGGCAATGACTCTGTCACTTTAAATGACCAAACCATCTCCAGTCCACCAATTTTAGGACCAACTGTTTCTGATTGGTCAGGTGTCAATCACTTCCTTAGCGTATCAGGGTGTCCATTATTGGCGTTTGTCAACATGGGGACCAGAGTTGTACCAATTACAGACAAGGAAGCCTTTACGAGCTTTAGGGTTATGATAGATATGTATATGTTATGTCTTTACATTACATTATTGGCATTTGGCAGATGCTTTTATCCAGAGCGACGTACAATTGATTAGACTAAGCAGGAGACAATCCTCCCGTGGAGCAATGCAGGGTTAAGGGCCTCAACAGCTGTGCGGTTGTGGCTACACCAGGATTAGAACCACCGACCTTGCGTGTCCCAGTCATTTACCTTAACCACTATGCTACAGGCCACCATAAAATGTATTTCTTGTGATCTCTCCCTACAGTAGAAGAGCATATTCTGGAGCCCAAGATCAGAGGGGACTTCTTACAATGTGAGTCTGTTATTAAACCTAAATTAGGGGGGGCGGGGGGCAAGGGGGTTAGAGTGCAGATTCAGTTCTGTGTTCTGCTTTTGCTTTCAAAAATACAGAGGAATTTTCTGAATGTTTTGAAAAGTGTGAGAATGTGTATGTCTGGTTGTGTGTATGTAGCATGAGAGTTATGCTGGAGCTGCTGAATTTACAGCAGGAAAACAGGAAGAACTTGATTTAGTTTGTTTAGTTAAGTTAATATGTACAGATACAGTGCCCGTGCATGTTGTGTCTACACTGGGATTAGAACCACCGACCTTGTGTGTCCCAGTCATTTACCTTAACCACTACACTACAGGCCACCATACAACGGCTTTCTTGTGATCTCTACCTACAGCGGAAGTCCATATTCTGGAGCCCAAGGCCAGAGGGGACTTCTTACAATGTGAGTCTGTTATTAAACCTAAATTAGGGGGGGCGGGGGGCAAGGGGGTTAGAGTGCAGATTCAGTTCAGACTGTTGGTTCTTCCTCCTTCCCAAAAGTGGAGTACTGGCAGGAGGGAGGGGCGGGGCTTGTCACTTGTAAGACCCTGGAGCTGATCATGCTGGTAAAAGGCTTTGTCTCATCAAACAGGAAGTGAAAAGACCTGTCCTCTCCTCTCTCCTTCTTCAAGTGTTTATAAAACTTAAGGAGGAAAAGACTTAAAACGACTCATGAAATACATTGAGTACTGCTTTTGCTTTAAGAAACACAGAGGGATTTTCTGAATGTTTTGAATAGTGTGAGTGTATGTGTGGTTGTGTGTATGCAGCATGAGAGTTATGATGGAGCTGCTGAATTTACAGCAGGAAAACAGGCTGAACTTTATTTAGTTAGTTTAGTTTCGTTAATATGTACAGATACAGTGCCCGTGCATGTTGTGCCTACGCCAGGATTAGAACCACCGACCTTGCGTGTCCCAGTCATTTACCTTGACCACTATGCTACAGGCCACCATAAAATGTCTTTCTTGTGATCTCTCCCTACAGTAGAAGAGCATATTCTGGAGCCCAAGACCAGAGGGGACTTCTTACAATGTGAGTCTGTTATTAAACCTAAATTAGGGGGGGCGGGGGGCAAGGGGGTTAGGGTGCAGATTCGGTTCAGACTGTTGGTTCCTCCTCCTTCCCAAAAGTGGAGGGGTGGGGCTTGTCATTTGTAAAACCCTGGAGCTGATCATGCTGGAAAAAGGCTTTGTCTCATCAAACAGGAAGTGAAAAGACCTGTCCTCTCCTCTCTCCTTCTTCAAGTGTTTATAAAACTTAAAGGGGAAAAGACTTAAAATTACTCATGAAATACATTGTGAACTGCTTTTGCTTTCAAAAACACAGAGCAATTTTCTGAATGTTTTGAATAGTGTGAGTGTATGTGTGGTTGTGTGTATGTAGCATGAGAGTTATGATGGAGCTGCTGAATTTACAGCAGGAAAACAGGCTGAAACAGGATGAACTTGATTTAGTTCATTAAATAGGTAGAGATACAGTGCCCATGCTCAGCCCCAGAATTACTTTTTAAAGAGATAAAAATAATTATATAACATTACAAAGGAGTGAAATGTGAAATTAAATGTTTCTTAAATATGGCAGTTTATCATGATCACTGAGCTCTTCTCTCATTCTGCTCCATCAGATTCCTGTGGGCTCACACTGGACCCCAACACAGTGCATGAAGAGCTCCGTCTGTCTGAGGGGAACAGAGAGGTGACCAGTGTGGGAGAGATCCAGTCATATCCTGATCATCCAGAGAGATTTGACTACTGGGACCAGGTGCTGTGCAGAGAGGGTCTGTCTGGACGCTGTTACTGGGAGGCTGAGTGGAGAGGAGATGGCGTTTTAATAGCAGTGTCATATAAAGACATCAGCAGGAAAGGGAAGGGTGATAACTGTATTCTGGGACGTAATGACAAGTCCTGGAGTTTGCACTGCACTCCCTCCAGTTACTCATTCTGGCACAATAATGAGCGCACTCACATCCCTGCTCCCTCCTCCTCCAGAATAGGAGTGTACCTGGATCACGGGGCAGGAACTCTCTCCTTCTACAGCGTCTCTGACACAATGACCCTCCTGCACAGTTTCCAGACCACATTCACTCAGCCCCTCTACCCTGGGTTTTGGGTTTTTTATAGATCCTCTATAAAACTGTGTGATCTGTGATGAGTCAGAAAGTGAAGGGAAGATCAGTTGTAATTAAAAAGAGGGAAAAACACTGACATGAGACAAAATGAATTAAATGCAGTTCAATCTTCAACCTCAAATGATTAAATGAATGAAATAATGAACTGAACTGAAACTGAGGAAACATCATTTTGGTCACATTGAAGCAGATCCAGTCACTCTAAAGCATGGGCTCCATTATTACAGTGAGCTCCATGTTTGGATCAAAGACATTTTCTTCTTGATTTGGCTCTTTACCCCACAACCATAATTCTGTAGTAAAATTATTCACATGCAGATTCTCAGCTTTTATTAAAGGGTATTTTTAGACATTTTGGTTTCCCCATGCAACTCATCCAGTGTGGGATTAGTCAGAGTGTTTGTGGCAAAGGCATTTATATGAAGCAGCTGCTGTAAAGTCAGTAAGACTCTGGGTTTCATGGCTGTTGTTGTTTTGTGTTGTACTGGGCAGGTACTATATGCTGTGATTGTTTACCAGAAGAATGAAATAAAATAAATCAATAGATGGTTTGCAGGCCCTGTGGCAGTGTGTGGTTGTGTAAGTTCTTAAGGGGCTGGGCAATAATTGATGAGGCTTTATGTAATTCTTATTAAAAATCCTCTATAAGAGAATAGAATATCAGTTTCCTACCTAACAGGGAATGTTATGAGAATATTAATTAACGTTGTCTATGGGTTCAAAGAAGGTTCCACTGTAATTCTACAAAATAAAGTACCTGGAACGTTCTAGAAACATGCGATGTAATAGCTGTTTTAGAGCGTTGTTTACATAACATTCCCAAGAAAATGTTCCAGCAAGGTGTGATTTAAGAATGTTTTCCCTCACAACGTTTTTCGAAAGTTGCACAGAACGTTTCCAAGTTGGCCTAAAAAATTACATGCTCAGGTAACCTAGAATGAGGTTTATATTACATTACATTACATTACGTGGCATTTAGCAGACACTCTTATCCAGAGCGACGTACAACAAAGTGCAAATCAAACACAAGAACAAGTGCAAAAGTGGACCTGAGAGGACAGTACAGTTCCGAGTCCTAGTGTAAACATACAGAAATTCAGAACCCTTGAAGAGTACAATCAACTTTCAAACTAGCATACCACAGTTGGCAGCTAGAATACAACAATACAACAGCCAATAAAAACAACAATACCTATACAAGTAACGATATCTATACATAAGTGCCATTACGGTCTAAGGCTAATCACGGTAATTGTGAGTTGGGGAGGGAAAGGTGTAGCCTGAAGAGATGGGTCTTCAGTCTGCGCTTGAAGGAGGTCAGAGACTCTGCCGTTCTGACATCCACCGGGAGGTCATTCCACCACCGTGGGACCAGGACAGACAGCAGTCGTGAGCGTGAAGTGCAGGTGTGGCGAGGGGGAGGCGCCAGACGGCACAAAGTGGCAGAACGGAGGGGTCTTGTTGGTGTATAGGTCTTGATAAGGGATTGAATATATACAGGGGCTGATCCTTTAACTGCCTGGTATGCAAGCACCAAAGTTTTAAATTTGAGTGCAGGATGCTGAGCATTCTGGATGAGTTGTAGGGGTCTGATGGCAGATGCTAGAAGGCCAGCCAGCAGAGAATTGCAATAGTCCAGGCGGGCCAGGACCATTGCTTGAACAAGGAGCTGAGTGGAGTAGGTGGTGAGAAAGGGTTGGATTCTCCGGATGTTGTACAGGAAGAACCTGCACGCCCGGGTCACCGTAGCAATGTTCTTGGAGAAGGATAGCCTGTTGTCCATCACCACTCCAAGGTTTCTTGCACGAGGGGATGAGGTCACTGTGGTATCCCCTAGTGAGATGGAGAAATCAGAGAAGGGAGAGGTTAAAGCAGGGATGAAGATCACCTCCGTCTTACCTGGGTTGAGCTTTAGATGGTGGTTGCCCATCTAGCTCTGGATGTCTCTCAGGCAGGCGGAGATACGGGTAGAGACCTGTGTGTCTGATGGGGGGAAGGAGAGAAAGAGTTGGGTGTCATCGGCATAACAATGATAGGAGATGCCATGAGCAGAGATAACGGGGCCAAGGGATCTCGTGTCGATGGAGAAAAGGGACTCCTGTAACAAGGCTGCGAGGTTGACACTCCTCCAGCCCAGGACACCTGGGAGGACCGGCCAGAGAGATAAGATTGTTGTGAGAATGTTAATAAACCTTATAAATAAAAGTTCTAAGAACTCCCAGAAAACTTTACAAATGTAACGTTCTGAGAACTATAACCAACCTTTAGGTCTAAGGACCTAAAATTGGGTGATATTAGTGCCACTAACAGTGAATCAGGACACTGCACAGACCAATGTTCCAAACAGCACATTTACGCTGTTAAACCAGGAGTAAATGAGGGAGAGGACACGAGGAGTTCAAACCAAGCCTGTAAGGGAGCAGGGGTGGGATCCCGGAAGGGATCGCAAAGTTATACCAACGATAAGTTGGATAACCACTAAAATAGGTGAGGAAAGAATGGAAAAAGGGAACCAAACTCCCCAGAGATCTGCCAACAGAAAAACTGACCTGAGCTATACTGGTCAGGAGAAACAAAACAAGATATTTTACCGGCAGTCTCGAACAGGCTAAACAGAAGCGGAACCCAGAACAAAAAATAGGGAAGGTTTTTGGGAACTAACCAACCCAAAGAAAAACAAACTAGGTCCCTTCTCTATTTCTAATTTCTAATTTCTAACTGAATACTTCTCAAGGAGAAGGAGCGGCCCCAGACGATCCATCAGAACCCTGTCTATGGAAATTGTTGATGAGCTCCGGGTCCAGAATGTTCCTGGATGGAACCCAACAGCACTCCTCTGGTCCATAGCCCTCCCAGTCGACGAGGTACTGAACCCCCCTGCCGACTTGCCGACTGGCCAGAATGCGGCGCACGGTGTACACTGGCTGGCCGCCCACTCTCATGGTGCGTGGTAGCTGAAGGCGCACCGTGACCGGGTTGATCCGGTGTGTGATCTTAAAGGGCCCAATATACCGGGGAGTGAGCTTCTGGGACTCTACCCGCAATGGCAAGTCTTTGGTAGCTAGCCACACCCATTGCCCAACCCGGTAGGAAGGCGCTGGGCGGCGATGTTGATCCGCCAGTGCCTTCTGGTGGGCAGACGAACGCAGGAGAGCCGCTCGTGCTCTCCTCCAGGTGGCCCAGGGTGTTGTGCGCATACTCCGCCCAGGCGAGTTGACGGCTCCAGGAGGAGGGATTGGCAGAGGCCAGGCACCGAAGTGTGCTCTCCAAGGACTGGTTAGTGCGTTCAGTCTGGCCATTGGTCTCTGGATGGAACCCAGAAGAGAGGCTTGCGGTAGCACCAAGGAAGGTACAAAAAGCACGCCAAAACTGTGCCGTGAACTGGGGGCCACGACCAGACACCACGTCTATTGGAAGGCCCTGTATCTGAAAAACATGGTCCACCACCGGTCGGGCAGTCTCGGGAGCTGACTGTAGCTTCGGAAGGGGAATAAAGTGGGCCACCTTAGAAAAACGATCCACAATCACCAGGATTGTTGTGTGTCCGTCTGATATTGGCAGACCAGTCACAAAATCCTCTAACCAGTGTCGCCACTCTAACCAGTGTCGTCACAAAATCCTCTAACCAGTGTCGCCACTCTAACCAGTGTCCCCCACGTGGTAATTCCTCTTGGCTGGTGAAAGTGCCCGGGAAAAATACGCACACAGGTGTACTTTCCCATCGACTGCTGGGACAGAACAGCTCCTGCCCCCTGCTCTGAGGCATCGACCTCCACAATAAAGGGGAGGGAGGGGTTAGGGGTGATTAAAATAGGTTCAGAGGAGAAGCGCTTCTTCAGCTCTGTAAAAGCTGCTTGGGAAGGTGTGTGTTCCGTGTGAGTGCAGTGATGGGAGCCACTACAGTGCTAAAGTTGCGAATGAATCTGCGGTAAAAATGAACAAACCCCAGAAACCATTGCACCTGCTTCACTGTGCCAGGGGTGGGCCAGTCCCTGACTGCCGCCACCTTCCTGGGGTCCATTCTGAGCTGCCCCTGAGATATAACCCCAGAAAGGAGACAGATGTGGTGTGGAACACCACTTCTCTGCCTTCACAAATAGGCGTGCATCCAGATACTTGTTTCCCTCAGAAATATGATGATATTACCTGGACCTGACAGAGCCTCAGATGCTGGTTACTGCAATGACGCCTATCAGCCGCACGGTGGTGCTGTAATAACACCTATCAGCCACATGGTGGTTCTGTAATAACGCCTATCAGCCACATGGTGGTGCTGTAATAACACCTATCAGCCACATGGTGGTTCTGTAATAACGCCTATCAGCCACATGGTGGTGCTGTAATAACACCTATCAGCCACATGGTGGTACTGTAATAACGTCTATCAGCCACAAAGTGGTGCTGTAATAACGCCTTACAGCCACATGGTGGTGCTGTAATAACACCTATCAGCCACTTGGTGGTGCTGTAATAACGCCTATCAGCCACATGGTGGTGCTGTAATGACGCCTATCAGCCACATGGTGGTGCTGTAATGACGCCTATCAGCCACATGGTGGTGCTGTAATAACGCCTATCGGCCACATGGTGGTGCTGTAATAACAAGAGAACATAACATACTGATGAGCACAGGGGAAGTGCGGGGAAATAACACAGTTTGAAGTGCTGCTTGTTGTTTGTGTCAGACCTGCACCCGTTAGATGAACCTCTGTCCCCCACACGTTCCCCGGAGAGAGACTCTCAGCTGGGTATGAACCTCTGTCTCCCACACGTTCCCCGGAGAGAGACTCTCAGCTGGGTATGAACCTCTGTCCCCCACACGTTCCCCGGAGAGAGACTCTCAGCTGGGTATGAACCTCTGTCCCCCACACGTTCCCCGGAGAGAGACTCTCAGCTGGGTATGAACCTCTGTCCCCCACACGTTCCCCGGAGAGAGACTCTCAGCTGGGTATGAACCTCTGTCCCCCACACGTTCCCCGGAGAGAGACTCTCAGCTGGGTATGAACCTCTGTCCCCCACACGTTCCCCGGAGAGAGACTCTCAGCTGGGTATGAACCTCTGTCCCCCACACGTTCCCCGGAGAGAGACTCTCAGCTGGGTATGAACCTCTGTCCCCCACATGTTCCCCGGAGAGAGACTCTCAGCTGGGTAGAGCCGCTCAGGAGGGGGGCGTGTGAGGCACCCCAGAAGCTGCAGCCCTGGCCACTGCAGGAGGCTCCTCTCCTGCTTCAGGAGCACAGATTCTCTGTGTGAAATGAGAGCACCAGGAGGCTCCTCTCCTGCTTCAGGAGCACAGATTCTCCGTGTGAAATGAGAGCACCAATATTCAGTCCAAAGCAGGGCATGTGATGACCTTCTGAAACCGTGGAGCTGATAGACTCCTGTCTGACGCTGTTCATGGGCGCACAGGTTCTGAAGCACAATCACACAGCCTGCTGTGCGCTATGGTAAGGATGCCACTCATCCCCAATGTGGGTTTAGTCAGAGTGTTTGTGGTGAAGGCATTTATATGGAGCAGCTGCTATGAAGTCAGTCAGAGTCAATAAGTCCTAAATACCTAATGGGCCGACATTGGCTCAGGCGTAAGAGCAGTCGTCTAGCAGTTGGAGGGTTGCAGGTTGGATCCTCTGCCCTGGGTGTGTTGAAGTGTCCCTGAGCAAGACACCTAACCCCCAAATGCTCCAGATGAGCTGGTCGGTGCCTTGCATGGCAGCCATTCGCTGTTGGTGTGTGAGTGTGTGTATGAATGGGTGAATGAGAAGCATCAATTGTACAGTGCTTTGGATAAAGGCACTATATACATGCCAACCATTTACTGAGACTCATGCCTGTTTTTGTGCTGTGTTGGGTACAATATGCTGCTGACATATGCTATGTGCTCATTGTTTACCAGAAGAATGAAATAAAGAAAGGAATGGTTGCTATGGTGACACACCCTGAGGCAGTCGGTTGTTGTGTAAAGTCATGAGAGGGGTTGGGCGGTGCATAATAAGGCTTTATGTAATTCTTATTAAAACAATAATAAAGTATCAGGTGACATTAGTGCCACTAATGCTGAATCAGGAGTAGCAGGATCATGGCTGGACTCTACTGCATAGACCAATGTGCCAAACAGCACATATAAGCAGCTAAATCAGTTTAAATCACATACTTTATCAGATACTGCTTCCCTCTGAAACACACTGATATTAGCTGGACCCTGCCAGAGCCACAGAGACGGAGAGGGGTATTTCCAGTTGAACGTGGATCTCATTTCCTGCTAATGCTAATGCTAATGCTTTGGCATCAGTCTGGGATTCAGCCGTGCGTCATGTTTAGTGACGTTATCCATATAAAATGTGCGTGTGCTAATTATGATAAAATCTCAACTATGCTCCGCTTGGCCAACACCTATGAGCAGCTATGAGCAGAACCAGTTAATCTTTCTTATTATTTAAATTAGTTTCAAGGAAACTCCACTACACTCTGTGTATTTCAGAGAAACTATTCTGTCTGTGTCAGTGTGAGCAGTGAAATGGCTGAAGGTGGAGGACTCCAAGCTGCTCCTCCTGCTCACTGTTACGCTGGACCTGGAGACGTGGCGTGTGATGTCTGCACTGGGAGAAAGAGCAAAGCCATCAAGTCCTGTCTGGTGTGTCTGGCCTCTTATTGTGAAACTCACCTCCAGCCTCACTATGAATCTCCTGCCTTTAAGAAGCACAAACTGGTCAAAGCCACAGGAAACCTGCAGGAGAAGATCTGCTCTCATCATGACGAACCGCTGAAGATTTACTGTTGTACCGATCAGCAGTGTATCTGTTATCTGTGTACAATGGATGAACACAGAGGCCATGATACAGTCTCAGCTGCAGCAGAAAGGACTGAGAAACAGGTAAGGGCTGAAACTTACTCAAACTTACAACATTAATGCTATTTTATCAGTAATTGCAGATATTATCTTGATTTTTAGTTATGATTTATACATTTGAAAAGGACTCAGGAGCATATTGATTTCCTGGTCTGAAGTCCACAGTGATGGAGCAGTAAGAGCAGGAAGTGAACCCAAGTCAGCCCTGTGTGACAGCTCTGTTCACCCCCCTCACCCCCCTATTCACTCCCTGAAAGGGAATCAACACGGCTGGAGGAGCTATTTCACTCACACAGTTTAGAAGCTTTAGCTATGAGGCCAGTACACTTCCACACACTGACCTGCTGTACCTCAAGCAATACAATAAGGTTCCATGAATTTGCGTGAACCAATTTGGTTGTTAAAATGAATTAATGATATACGAATACATCATTTAAGCATGATATTGACTTTTCATTGAAATTGACTTTTCAAATGTAAGAAATTCATTTTCATGTATTTGTGAATATTTATCTATCTTAATGTATTAATTACTTGGATATTTCCACATTAGCAAGCCATAGGATGAATGTATAATTAATAAACCAAAAATAAATACATTAAGTTTTTTTCCAGTATGAATTGGCATGAAGTAATGAGTTGATAACTTGAATTAATTATACAAAACACAAACCAAGCTGTGAATTATTTACTTTAGTGAATGATAATGAATCTAGCATTCTTGTAAATTGTTACCAGTTTACCATTTTGAATGAGGAAATGTAATTCAACATTGCTATATGATAAAATACAATAGAATTATTATAATAAACCTGGGGGGAAATGATCAATCTATCCACAGAAGCAGCTGGGGGCGACACAGAGTAAATTCCAGCAGAGAATCCAGGAGAGAGAGAAGGAGCTGCAGGATCTGAGACAGGCTGTGCAGTCACTCAAGGTGGGTACTGACCAGAGGAGAAGACAACAGCTGGCTGCTGGAAGAGCCATTTCAGGGATCAGTCAGGGCTCTCCTCCAGTCAGCCAGTGAGGAGCCCAGTGTTGGGCCACTTTCCAGCCCTGTGGGGCTCAATCCCACTGAGCCACACTGTGGGGAACAGGCTGTCTGGGGTCCCAGTAAGAGCTGAGTGAAAGGCCTAGTTAAAATGTACATTTTACATTTACATTTTTGTCATTTGGCAGACGTTTTTAATCCAAAGCGACTTACAAGTGCATAGGTTCTACCATAAGTCAAAGCATCACATCCAGAAAAATACACATGGAATGCTATTCTAAACATAGTCGTCATCATAAGTGCAATTTTCTTTTTTTTTTTTCTTTTTTTTTGGGGGGGGGATCTTTAGACAAGGATAGGGATAACAGAAAGGAGGGGCGGGGGAAATCAGGAGGGAGGACTAAGGTAGAGTTTGAAAAGGTGGGTTTTGAGTCTGCGTCGAAATAGGGGCAAGGATTCTGCTGTCCTGACAGTGGTAGGCAAGTCATTCCACCACTGAGGAACCAGAACGGAAAACAGGCGTGAACGTGCAGCACGTAGAGAGGGAACCAAAAGGTGACCAGGCTGGCAGACCGGAGTGGTCTAGCTGGGGAGTAGGGAGTGATCAAGGATTGTATGTAAGGTGGTCCCCTTAGCAGCCTGAAATGCCAACACTAGGGCCTTGAAACAGATGCCTGCGGCAATAGGAAGCCAGTGGAGGCCAATGAGAAGCGGGGTGACATGAGCCGACCTCGGCAATGTGTACAGCAAATGTACAGCCCTCCTCTCTCTGTGTCTCCTAACAGCGCTCTGCACAGGCAGCAGTGGAGGACAGTGAGAAGATCTTTACTGAGATGATCCGCTCCATTGAGAGAAGGTGCTCTGAGGTGAAAGAGCTGATCAGAGATCAGGAGAAGGCTGAAGTGAGTTGGGCTGAAGGACTCCTGGAGCGACTGGAGCAGGAGATTGCTGAGCTGAGGAGGAGAGACGCTGAGCTGGAGCAGCTTTCACACACAGAGGATCACATCCATTTCCTCCAGGTAACATCATTGGCTCTCTGACAGTCTGCACATGTACACTGAACATACATGGTGAGGTGTGTTCCTCATTTACAAAGATCTGCTCTTGGCATCTGCACAGGAATCTTTACTGAGACTGTTCTCTGTCTGTCTGCAGAGCTGTCAGTCTCTCTGTGTCCCTCCTGGACCTGGAGAAATACCCAGCATCACTGTCAGTCCACATGCCTCTTTTGAGCCTGTGAGGAAATCTGTCTCTGTACTGAAAGAGCAACTGGAGGATGTTTTCAAGGCGGAGTTGGTCAAAGTTTCTGTAAAAGGTTGGTGGACAAACCCTGCTGCAGAATGTGTGTTTAGGCATTGCACACAACACACTGGTGAGATTCACATTCACATCATGAAAGGCTCTATCACAGGTTATATATTATTGATGAGAGGAGTGAGTGACATTTCAGTCTGTCTCACAGGTTATATATCACAGTGTGGAGTGACACTTGAAGCTCCAAATGAGCCACAGTATGTGTAGGGATGAGACATTGAAAGCACCCAGTGTGTTATGAGGCAGTCGATCTGGCGAGAGTATGACCATAAAACTGTTCAGTCAAAGCTTTGTTTACACTCCAGAGAACAAAGTATCTCCAGTCTGTACTTGCTAGGATGCAAGCTGCTTTGGAGAGATGAGAGGAGACTGCAAGGTTTAGAAAGATTCCTTTCAGAGATGCCAAATGAAGATCTTCTCAAACTCAGTATTTTATCATAAAACATTACCATCTTGTCTCATCTCACTGCATATTTGCTCAGTTTTAGAAGAATAGCTGGGACTGATACTGATGCTGGATCCTTCATGTATTTCAGTGGTATATCAGTTAATTCATGTTAATGCCATTTTCATCTACCTTATTGTAAAGTGTGACCAATATTTAAAAGAAGGTAATGTTTAAGAGCTCGCGTTGTGATGTCTCTCCACAGTGGGAAGAGTCCATATTGTTGGCCCTGAAGAGCCCAAGACCAGAGAGGACTTCTTACAATGTGAGTCTGTATTTCAGCCCCAATGCAAAGAATGAAGCAACATGAGATTATGGGGGAATATGAAGAAGTAGATTATCATTTATAATTTTCTTTGTTCATAAGTGACTGGCTTCAGAGATCTCATACATCTTCTCCTCCATCAGATCTCTGTTAATTCAGCTGCAGTCATCCTGGTATTAAACAAACAGGTCATACAGTACATTGCATATGTACTTGGACAGCTGGTAGAGTTTCAGTTCTTTTGGCAACAGAACATTATGAAAAGAAATCATAATTTGAAATGAAACAATGAATATGAAGTTAAAGTGCAGACTGCCCCTTTACTTTGAGGGTATTAGCATCAATATCCGGTGATGTGTGTAGGAATGACATTCCTTTTCATACATAGCCCCCCCCCTCCATTTTTATGGACCAAAAGTAATTGGACAGTGGCTTCTCACCTGCTTCTGAATAGTCAGGTGCATTCAATTGCTTCCTTTGTGAAGGCATAAGAAGGCCTTCAGTATCTTGATTCTAGGCTTTTGATTGTCTTTGGAGTCTGTTACTGGTCTCTGTAATCATAAGGCCAGAAAAGCCCATTGTAAGGAAGAGAATTAAGAAGAAAAAACCGTTAGAGACAGGCTAAACAATGGGCTTTCCAAACGAAACCTAATGAAATCATGAAGAAGAAAGAAAGCACTGGTGTATGTTTGGGAGCATTGCCTTGCTGTGGGATGATACACCCTCCAATGATTTTGAAGGAATTTGATTGAACTTGAGCAGATCTGTAGACTACAGAATTCATGACGGCAGCAAGGAGTGAAGAACAAAAGTAAGAAAACAAAACTATAGATAATACGATCAGCTGTTCAAATATTTTTACTTTATTACACCAACATATTCATGTGATTATCTAATCAGCCAAATGTTTGGCAGCAGTGCATTGCATAAAATCATGTAGATACGGGTCAGGAGCTTCAGTTAATGTTCACATCACCCATCAGAATGGGGATAAAATGTGATCCAAGTGACTTTGACTAGAGTTAGCAAAGAATGGTGCAAAAAAAACAGCAGTTCTGCAGACAGAAAGGCCTTGTTAATGAGAGACATCAGAGGAGAAATGCCAGACAGGTCAAAGCTGACAGGAAGGTGACAGTAATGCAAGTAACCACACATTATAACAGTGGCATGCAGAAGAGCATCTTTGAACACACAACACATCATAACTCTAATTCCATAGGCTACAGCAGTAGAAGTCTACATAATAAGTATAATTAATACCTAATAAAGTGCTCGGTGACTGTTCATGCAAAAATAAAATAATGTGAGAATGCAGCAAGGTGCAAAATTCAAAGCCCAATGTTGACATTTGCTCTGTGGGTTGAGTGGACTAATTTTCAGGAGCTCATTTGCTCTTTGGGTTGAGTGGACTAATCTTCAGGAGCTCATTTGCTCTGTGGGTTGAGTGGACTAATCTTCAGGAGATCATTTGCTCTGTGGGTTGAGTGGACTAATCTTCAGGAACTCTAAACTCAGCACTTTAAGTAGCTCATCCCCCAGCTGAACCACCATAAACAATATAGTCATATTTAAACTATGTGCATCTACGCAGTACATCTAACAACAACAACAACAATTTAACAGAAAGATATGCACACCAAACTTTTTTACACACATAAAATAATAGATAAACGCAACAGACTCGCACCAGCAGGCCCTTTCCCGTACAAGAGAGAGAGAAAAAACTAGTAATGACAGCACCTTACACGACATGGCAGACCTTGCCACATTAATAAATTACACACACAAAACACAATTCTACCCATGATGCAAAACAACTGCATTTTGGAAGAACTACATGTGTGTGCCTATACTGCATATAATGAGAGCAAAACGTGGAGCAAATCATAAAGGTTCGGCACGGAATCAGCCTGTGGCATTTCTTCTTCTGTGGAGAGTAGTCACTGACACATCCAGTCCTGCTTCCTGAGGAGGGTTTCTGGTCTGTCCTCCCGGTGTTTGGGGGTTTTTCTTCATTATGGTGAGAATTCTTCAGATGTGAACTGTCGAGGTCTTCCTTGGCCTACCAGCCTCTTTGCAAATACTGAGCTCAGCAGTGCTGTCTTTCTTAAGGATGTTCCCAGCTGTTCATTTTGGAAAGCCTATTGTTCAGCCTGACGGTTATTTTCTTATTTCTCAGCCTCATAATGGCTTCCTTCCACTGTCATTGGCACAACTCAGGGCCTCATGTTGGCAAACACCAATGAGGTGACTGCAAAGGCACTCAGAAGCCTAGAATCAAGACTAGATGCTGAAAGCTTTCCTATACCTGCACTAAGGAAGCAATTTAATACACCTGACTATTCAGAATCAGCTGAGAACCCAACCATCCAATTACTTTTGATAACTTTTGATAAGGACTATGTATAAAAATGGTGATTCCTAAACTCATCACCTATTATGGAGGTAAATAAAGAGCCAAAAGAACAGAAATAGTACCAACTCTTCGAATACATACATACAGACTGCACTGTATATGATAATATGTGTCCTTCAGTCAGACAGTTTGAATATAGTTAAAATATGAATATATGGTAATATATCAAGAATTACCATCATCATAGTGGGTGAAAATGTTAAATGTTGAAACCACTTTCAAATAACACAAAACAGTACAACAAACAAATAACAGTACAATATACAACAATCAACAGCACAAAACTAAAATTAAGCCTCAATTTCTACACCAGCTACTGTACACGTGACTTCAAAGTAAGAGAATGGTCAATCAAAATGAATGGTCAATCAAAATAACCTTTCCCTCAAGAGTGGACACTAAACACCATTCAGTTTGAAAACAACATGAGTATGTTAAAAAGCTTTAAAATATTATGGTCAGCTATATTACAGGACAAATCAATAAAAATTGAGGTTCTTTCTTCGCAGATTGTTTCTAGCCAATTTTGTTGGAGATGGGCCAAATTCTCACCATATCCTCAAAACAAATTTTAAATAGCTGAAAAATCTGCCCAGAGCATATTAAATTGGAAATACACATTTTGTTCAATATGACCCAAGGAATCAGATGAAAGAAGAATTTAGATTCTAGGACACAGATTAGGTGCAGTTGTGATAACTGGGGGGAGGATAAGAACATACCTGCAGTTTCATTCCTCTGGACCTACAGTTTCTGCTGTACATTTTCTTAAGGGAGGAAAAAAATTAAGAAATAGAAAATTGTTCAAAAACAATGCTTTTAACCCGAATTAAAATGTGAATGTGAGGGTAAGGACATCAATGAAGAAAATATTGAATAGTTCAACAATGCAAGTGGAGCCCCCTTCTCTTCTCCTCCATCAGATTCCTGTCAGCTCACACTGGACCCCAACACAGCGCATCACAAGCTCCGTCTGTCTGAGGGGAACAGAGAGGTGACCAGTGTGAGAGAGGTCCTGTCATGTCCTGATCATTCAGAGAGATTTGACTACTGGTGGCAGGTGCTGTGCAGAGAGGGTCTGTCTGGACGCTGTTACTGGGAGGCTGAGTGGAGTGGAGGTGGGGTTTCTATAGCACTGACATATAAAGACATCAGCAGGAAAGGGATGGGTTATTACGCTGCTCTGGGAGGTAATAACAAGTCCTGGAGATTGTACTGCTCTCCCTCCAGTTGCTCATTCTACCACAATAACAGCAAAACTAAAATCCCTGTTCATCCCTCCTCCTCCAGAATAGGAGTGTACCTGGATCACAGGGCAGGAACTCTGTCCTTCTACAGCGTCTCTGACACAATGACCCTCCTGCACAGAGTCCAGATCACATCCACTCAGCCCCTCTATCCTGGGTTTATGTTTGATTACTATGGATCCTCTGTAAAACTTTGTGATCTGGGTTGAATCAGAAAGTGAAGGGAAGATCAGCTGTAATTAAAGAGATGGAAAAACAGTGAAATGAGATAGAAAATGAATTAAATGAAATATTGGGCTGGCTCATTACACCAAGGGCCGAGTTTTACCTTGATATGCAGCTTCACAAACCTGATTTAATAAAATTTGGTGATCCATTTTGATGATTTATGATTTATTTATTTTTGAGACGCCTTTAGAAGTATTCCTGAATCCATCCAGTCTTTCAGAACACAGTTAAAACCTGTCTGTTTAGGAAGGCCTATAAAACTGGTCATCACACATAGCATTTCTCTGCTCATTGGGGGTTCTCCTCCCTGCTGGTTCCTTGTAAATTATTTTTCTAGCTTGCTCTTGTTTTTAGTATTGCTTTTAATGTTGCTTCTTGTCTTGTTATTAATCTTTTTTTTAAATGATTATTTGAGAAATATTTGTACTGTACAATGCTTTGAGCTTTGCAAAAAAACGCTTCACAAATAAATGTGTCATTATTAATATTAAATGTATTTTCTTGCTTGAAAGTGGCAATCTACGTTTTCCTCGGTTATGGTAGATTGATCGCCCCCCATGGTGACTGGTGGTCATAACGGGTCTCTTCTACACTTCATTTCCCAGAGTTCCCTGCTCTCATACAGCCTTCTCACACCTTTCCTTCCATTCTGAACTATGACAAAGAGCACATTGAAAAGACTGCCTGGAGACAACTAACAATGTTGTCTGACTATAATATTGAGTAATATATGAAAAACTGTTTTAAAGATGCTTTTAACAAAATTGAAAATAAATTATTTTTGAAAAGTGATGCTATTTGGATTTGGGAGCTTCTTTCACATTCGTAATGCAAGTGTGTCCGTGTGTCAATAACATTTTACTACATGGTGGGAATGTCTCACTCAACATCCCCAGTGGACAACAGCACAAAGAGGAATGTTTTAAAAGTGAAAACACATCGATATTACTCCAAAAACAGCCATTGTGAGACAGTATCAGGTTATTGTTTTAATATTAAGAAATTATGGATAGACACCTCAACTTTCACTTTTAAGTTTCCTCCTGTAAGACATTCATGATCTGAGCTCCTAAAGTATGGAATTACTTACCTTGGCATTTGGCAGACGCTCTTATCCAGAGTGACATACAAAAAAGTGCAAAGTGCATACCCGTAACCACAGAAAAGTGCGCTGAAAGATTCAATTTCAACTGCTCGGCTTGAGCATTATGTAGGCATCAGGGGTGTCGCCCTTGACTGGTTTCGGTCATACCTAAATGGCCGGTCTTTCTCCATTAAGATTGGTGACCTCTCCTCCTCTGTGGCCCCCCTCACCTGTGGGGTGCCCCAAGGATCAATTTTGGGCCCCGCTCTCTTTTTACTGTATATGTTGCCTCTAGGCCAGATCCTAGCAAAATACAACATCTCTTTTCATTGCTTCGCTGATGATGTGCAGGTCTACCTCCCACTAAAGAAACTCCAAGGGAAAACCTCAATACAGCTCTTACTAGACTGTCTGGCCGACATAAAGGGCTGGATGTCCAATAATTTCCTGACCCTAAATGAGGACAAAACAGAGGTTATTGTTTTTAACAGTGTCCTCCCGGCCCCCCTCATCGATGCTCTTGGCCCCCTGGGTTCTAATCTCTCGACCTCGGTCAGAAACCTTGGAGTCATTTTTGACAGTGCTTTTAAATTAGAAAAGCAGGTTAATTAACGTTGTCTATGGGTTCAAAGAAGGTTCCACTGTAATTCTACAAAATAAAGTACCTGGAACGTTCTAGAAACATGCGATGTAATAGCTGTTTTAGAGCGTTGTTTACATAACATTCCCAAGAAAATGTTCCAGCAAGGTGTGATTTAAGAATGTTTTCCCTCACAACGTTTTTCGAAAGTTGCACAGAACGTTTCCAAGTTGGCCTAAAAAATTACATGCTCAGGTAACCTAGAATGAGGTTTATATTACATTACATTACATTACGTGGCATTTAGCAGACACTCTTATCCAGAGCGACGTACAACAAAGTGCAAATCAAACACAAGAACAAGTGCAAAAGTGGACCTGAGAGGACAGTACAGTTCCGAGTCCTAGTGTAAACATACAGAAATTCAGAACCCTTGAAGAGTACAATCAACTTTCAAACTAGCATACCACAGTTGGCAGCTAGAATACAACAATACAACAGCCAATAAAAACAACAATACCTATACAAGTAACGATATCTATACATAAGTGCCATTACGGTCTAAGGCTAATCACGGTAATTGTGAGTTGGGGAGGGAAAGGTGTAGCCTGAAGAGATGGGTCTTCAGTCTGCGCTTGAAGGAGGTCAGAGACTCTGCCGTTCTGACATCCACCGGGAGGTCATTCCACCACCGTGGGACCAGGACAGACAGCAGTCGTGAGCGTGAAGTGCAGGTGTGGCGAGGGGGAGGCGCCAGACGGCACAAAGTGGCAGAACGGAGGGGTCTTGTTGGTGTATAGGTCTTGATAAGGGATTGAATATATACAGGGGCTGATCCTTTAACTGCCTGGTATGCAAGCACCAAAGTTTTAAATTTGAGTGCAGGATGCTGAGCATTCTGGATGAGTTGTAGGGGTCTGATGGCAGATGCTAGAAGGCCAGCCAGCAGAGAATTGCAATAGTCCAGGCGGGCCAGGACCATTGCTTGAACAAGGAGCTGAGTGGAGTAGGTGGTGAGAAAGGGTTGGATTCTCCGGATGTTGTACAGGAAGAACCTGCACGCCCGGGTCACCGTAGCAATGTTCTTGGAGAAGGATAGCCTGTTGTCCATCACCACTCCAAGGTTTCTTGCACGAGGGGATGAGGTCACTGTGGTATCCCCTAGTGAGATGGAGAAATCAGAGAAGGGAGAGGTTAAAGCAGGGATGAAGATCACCTCCGTCTTACCTGGGTTGAGCTTTAGATGGTGGTTGCCCATCTAGCTCTGGATGTCTCTCAGGCAGGCGGAGATACGGGTAGAGACCTGTGTGTCTGATGGGGGGAAGGAGAGAAAGAGTTGGGTGTCATCGGCATAACAATGATAGGAGATGCCATGAGCAGAGATAACGGGGCCAAGGGATCTCGTGTCGATGGAGAAAAGGGACTCCTGTAACAAGGCTGCGAGGTTGACACTCCTCCAGCCCAGGACACCTGGGAGGACCGGCCAGAGAGATAAGATTGTTGTGAGAATGTTAATAAACCTTATAAATAAAAGTTCTAAGAACTCCCAGAAAACTTTACAAATGTAACGTTCTGAGAACTATAACCAACCTTTAGGTCTAAGGACCTAAAATTGGGTGATATTAGTGCCACTAACAGTGAATCAGGACACTGCACAGACCAATGTTCCAAACAGCACATTTACGCTGTTAAACCAGGAGTAAATGAGGGAGAGGACACGAGGAGTTCAAACCAAGCCTGTAAGGGAGCAGGGGTGGGATCCCGGAAGGGATCGCAAAGTTATACCAACGATAAGTTGGATAACCACTAAAATAGGTGAGGAAAGAATGGAAAAAGGGAACCAAACTCCCCAGAGATCTGCCAACAGAAAAACTGACCTGAGCTATACTGGTCAGGAGAAACAAAACAAGATATTTTACCGGCAGTCTCGAACAGGCTAAACAGAAGCGGAACCCAGAACAAAAAATAGGGAAGGTTTTTGGGAACTAACCAACCCAAAGAAAAACAAACTAGGTCCCTTCTCTATTTCTAATTTCTAATTTCTAACTGAATACTTCTCAAGGAGAAGGAGCGGCCCCAGACGATCCATCAGAACCCTGTCTATGGAAATTGTTGATGAGCTCCGGGTCCAGAATGTTCCTGGATGGAACCCAACAGCACTCCTCTGGTCCATAGCCCTCCCAGTCGACGAGGTACTGAACCCCCCTGCCGACTTGCCGACTGGCCAGAATGCGGCGCACGGTGTACACTGGCTGGCCGCCCACTCTCATGGTGCGTGGTAGCTGAAGGCGCACCGTGACCGGGTTGATCCGGTGTGTGATCTTAAAGGGCCCAATATACCGGGGAGTGAGCTTCTGGGACTCTACCCGCAATGGCAAGTCTTTGGTAGCTAGCCACACCCATTGCCCAACCCGGTAGGAAGGCGCTGGGCGGCGATGTTGATCCGCCAGTGCCTTCTGGTGGGCAGACGAACGCAGGAGAGCCGCTCGTGCTCTCCTCCAGGTGGCCCAGGGTGTTGTGCGCATACTCCGCCCAGGCGAGTTGACGGCTCCAGGAGGAGGGATTGGCAGAGGCCAGGCACCGAAGTGTGCTCTCCAAGGACTGGTTAGTGCGTTCAGTCTGGCCATTGGTCTCTGGATGGAACCCAGAAGAGAGGCTTGCGGTAGCACCAAGGAAGGTACAAAAAGCACGCCAAAACTGTGCCGTGAACTGGGGGCCACGACCAGACACCACGTCTATTGGAAGGCCCTGTATCTGAAAAACATGGTCCACCACCGGTCGGGCAGTCTCGGGAGCTGACTGTAGCTTCGGAAGGGGAATAAAGTGGGCCACCTTAGAAAAACGATCCACAATCACCAGGATTGTTGTGTGTCCGTCTGATATTGGCAGACCAGTCACAAAATCCTCTAACCAGTGTCGCCACTCTAACCAGTGTCGTCACAAAATCCTCTAACCAGTGTCGCCACTCTAACCAGTGTCCCCCACGTGGTAATTCCTCTTGGCTGGTGAAAGTGCCCGGGAAAAATACGCACACAGGTGTACTTTCCCATCGACTGCTGGGACAGAACAGCTCCTGCCCCCTGCTCTGAGGCATCGACCTCCACAATAAAGGGGAGGGAGGGGTTAGGGGTGATTAAAATAGGTTCAGAGGAGAAGCGCTTCTTCAGCTCTGTAAAAGCTGCTTGGGAAGGTGTGTGTTCCGTGTGAGTGCAGTGATGGGAGCCACTACAGTGCTAAAGTTGCGAATGAATCTGCGGTAAAAATGAACAAACCCCAGAAACCATTGCACCTGCTTCACTGTGCCAGGGGTGGGCCAGTCCCTGACTGCCGCCACCTTCCTGGGGTCCATTCTGAGCTGCCCCTGAGATATAACCCCAGAAAGGAGACAGATGTGGTGTGGAACACCACTTCTCTGCCTTCACAAATAGGCGTGCATCCAGATACTTGTTTCCCTCAGAAATATGATGATATTACCTGGACCTGACAGAGCCTCAGATGCTGGTTACTGCAATGACGCCTATCAGCCGCACGGTGGTGCTGTAATAACACCTATCAGCCACATGGTGGTTCTGTAATAACGCCTATCAGCCACATGGTGGTGCTGTAATAACACCTATCAGCCACATGGTGGTTCTGTAATAACGCCTATCAGCCACATGGTGGTGCTGTAATAACACCTATCAGCCACATGGTGGTACTGTAATAACGTCTATCAGCCACAAAGTGGTGCTGTAATAACGCCTATCAGCCACATGGTGGTGCTGTAATAACGCCTTACAGCCACATGGTGGTGCTGTAATAACACCTATCAGCCACTTGGTGGTGCTGTAATAACGCCTATCAGCCACATGGTGGTGCTGTAATGACGCCTATCAGCCACATGGTGGTGCTGTAATGACGCCTATCAGCCACATGGTGGTGCTGTAATAACGCCTATCGGCCACATGGTGGTGCTGTAATAACAAGAGAACATAACATACTGATGAGCACAGGGGAAGTGCGGGGAAATAACACAGTTTGAAGTGCTGCTTGTTGTTTGTGTCAGACCTGCACCCGTTAGATGAACCTCTGTCCCCCACACGTTCCCCGGAGAGAGACTCTCAGCTGGGTATGAACCTCTGTCTCCCACACGTTCCCCGGAGAGAGACTCTCAGCTGGGTATGAACCTCTGTCCCCCACACGTTCCCCGGAGAGAGACTCTCAGCTGGGTATGAACCTCTGTCCCCCACACGTTCCCCGGAGAGAGACTCTCAGCTGGGTATGAACCTCTGTCCCCCACACGTTCCCCGGAGAGAGACTCTCAGCTGGGTATGAACCTCTGTCCCCCACACGTTCCCCGGAGAGAGACTCTCAGCTGGGTATGAACCTCTGTCCCCCACACGTTCCCCGGAGAGAGACTCTCAGCTGGGTATGAACCTCTGTCCCCCACACGTTCCCCGGAGAGAGACTCTCAGCTGGGTATGAACCTCTGTCCCCCACATGTTCCCCGGAGAGAGACTCTCAGCTGGGTAGAGCCGCTCAGGAGGGGGGCGTGTGAGGCACCCCAGAAGCTGCAGCCCTGGCCACTGCAGGAGGCTCCTCTCCTGCTTCAGGAGCACAGATTCTCTGTGTGAAATGAGAGCACCAGGAGGCTCCTCTCCTGCTTCAGGAGCACAGATTCTCCGTGTGAAATGAGAGCACCAATATTCAGTCCAAAGCAGGGCATGTGATGACCTTCTGAAACCGTGGAGCTGATAGACTCCTGTCTGACGCTGTTCATGGGCGCACAGGTTCTGAAGCACAATCACACAGCCTGCTGTGCGCTATGGTAAGGATGCCACTCATCCCCAATGTGGGTTTAGTCAGAGTGTTTGTGGTGAAGGCATTTATATGGAGCAGCTGCTGTGAAGTCAGTCAGAGTCAATAAGTCCTAAATACCTAATGGGCCGACATTGGCTCAGGCGTAAGAGCAGTCGTCTAGCAGTCGGAGGGTTGCAGGTTGGATCCTCTGCCCTGGGTGTGTCGAAGTGTCCCTGAGCAAGACACCTAACCCCCAAATGCTCCAGATGAGCTGGTCGGTGCCTTGCATGGCAGCCATTCGCTGTTGGTGTGTGAGTGTGTGTATGAATGGGTGAATGAGAAGCATCAATTGTACAGTGCTTTGGATAAAGGCACTATATACATGCCAACCATTTACTGAGACTCATGCCTGTTTTTGTGCTGTGTTGGGTACAATATGCTGCTGACATATGCTATGTGCTCATTGTTTACCAGAAGAATGAAATAAAGAAAGGAATGGTTGCTATGGTGACACACCCTGAGGCAGTCGGTTGTTGTGTAAAGTCATGAGAGGGGTTGGGCGGTGCATAATAAGGCTTTATGTAATTCTTATTAAAACAATAATAAAGTATCAGGTGACATTAGTGCCACTAATGCTGAATCAGGAGTAGCAGGATCATGGCTGGACTCTACTGCATAGACCAATGTGCCAAACAGCACATATAAGCAGCTAAATCAGTTTAAATCACATACTTTATCAGATACTGCTTCCCTCTGAAACACACTGATATTAGCTGGACCCTGCCAGAGCCACAGAGAGGGAGAGGGGTATTTCCAGTTGAACGTGGATCTCATTTCCTGCTAATGCTAATGCTAATGCTTTGGCATCAGTCTGGGATTCAGCCGTGCGTCATGTTTAGTGACGTTATCCATATAAAATGTGCGTGTGCTAATTATGATAAAATCTCAACTATGCTCAGCTTGGCCAACACCTATGAGCAGCTATGAGCAGAACCAGTTAATCTTTCTTATTATTTAAATTAGTTTCAAGGAAACTCCACTACACTCTGTGTATTTCAGAGAAACTATTCTGTCTGTGTCAGTGTGAGCAGTGAAATGGCTGAAGGTGGAGGACTCCAAGCTGCTCCTCCTGCTCACTGTTACGCTGGACCTGGAGACGTGGCGTGTGATGTCTGCACTGGGAGAAAGAGCAAAGCCATCAAGTCCTGTCTGGTGTGTCTGGCCTCTTATTGTGAAACTCACCTCCAGCCTCACTATGAATCTCCTGCCTTTAAGAAGCACAAACTGGTCAAAGCCACAGGAAACCTGCAGGAGAAGATCTGCTCTCATCATGACGAACCGCTGAAGATTTACTGTTGTACCGATCAGCAGTGTATCTGTTATCTGTGTACAATGGATGAACACAGAGGCCATGATACAGTCTCAGCTGCAGCAGAAAGGACTGAGAAACAGGTAAGGGCTGAAACTTACTCAAACTTACAACATTAATGCTATTTTATCAGTAATTGCAGATATTATCTTGATTTTTAGTTATGATTTATACATTTGAAAAGGACTCAGGAGCATATTGATTTCCTGGTCTGAAGTGAATGATAATGAATCTAGCATTCTTGTAAATTGTTACCAGTTTACCATTTTGAATGAGGAAATGTAATTCAACATTGCTATATGATAAAATACAATAGAATTATTATAATAAACCTGGGGGGAAATGATCAATCTATCCACAGAAGCAGCTGGGGGCGACACAGAGTAAATTCCAGCAGAGAATCCAGGAGAGAGAGAAGGAGCTGCAGGATCTGAGACAGGCTGTGCAGTCACTCAAGGTGGGTACTGACCAGAGGAGAAGACAACAGCTGGCTGCTGGAAGAGCCATTTCAGGGATCAGTCAGGGCTCTCCTCCAGTCAGCCAGTGAGGAGCCCAGTGTTGGGCCACTTTCCAGCCCTGTGGGGCTCAATCCCACTGAGCCACACTGTGGGGAACAGGCTGTCTGGGGTCCCAGTAAGAGCTGAGTGAAAGGCCTAGTTAAAATGTACATTTTACATTTACATTTTTGTCATTTGGCAGACGTTTTTAATCCAAAGCGACTTACAAGTGCATAGGTTCTACCATAAGTCAAAGCATCACATCCAGAAAAATACACATGGAATGCTATTCTAAACATAGTCGTCATCATAAGTGCAATTATCTTTTTTTTTTTTCTTTTTTTTTGGGGGGGGGATCTTTAGACAAGGATAGGGATAACAGAAAGGAGGGGCGGGGGAAATCAGGAGGGAGGACTAAGGTAGAGTTTGAAAAGGTGGGTTTTGAGTCTGCGTCGAAATAGGGGCAAGGATTCTGCTGTCCTGACAGTGGTAGGCAAGTCATTCCACCACTGAGGAACCAGAACGGAAAACAGGCGTGAACGTGCAGCACGTAGAGAGGGAACCAAAAGGTGACCAGGCTGGCAGACCGGAGTGGTCTAGCTGGGGAGTAGGGAGTGATCAAGGATTGTATGTAAGGTGGTCCCCTTAGCAGCCTGAAATGCCAACACTAGGGCCTTGAAACAGATGCCTGCGGCAATAGGAAGCCAGTGGAGGCCAATGAGAAGCGGGGTGACATGAGCCGACCTCGGCAATGTGTACAGCAAATGTACAGCCCTCCTCTCTCTGTGTCTCCTAACAGCGCTCTGCACAGGCAGCAGTGGAGGACAGTGAGAAGATCTTTACTGAGATGATCCGCTCCATTGAGAGAAGGTGCTCTGAGGTGAAAGAGCTGATCAGAGATCAGGAGAAGGCTGAAGTGAGTTGGGCTGAAGGACTCCTGGAGCGACTGGAGCAGGAGATTGCTGAGCTGAGGAGGAGAGACGCTGAGCTGGAGCAGCTTTCACACACAGAGGATCACATCCATTTCCTCCAGGTAACATCATTGGCTCTCTGACAGTCTGCACATGTACACTGAACATACATGGTGAGGTGTGTTCCTCATTTACAAAGATCTGCTCTTGGCATCTGCACAGGAATCTTTACTGAGACTGTTCTCTGTCTGTCTGCAGAGCTGTCAGTCTCTCTGTGTCCCTCCTGGACCTGGAGAAATACCCAGCATCACTATCAGTCCACATGCCTCTTTTGAGCCTGTGAGGAAATCTGTCTCTGTACTGAAAGAGCAACTGGAGGATGTTTTCAAGGCGGAGTTGGTCAAAGTTTCTGTAAAAGGTTGGTGGACAAACCCTGCTGCAGAATGTGTGTTTAGGCATTGCACACAACACACTGGTGAGATTCACATTCACATCATGAAAGGCTCTATCACAGGTTATATATTATTGATGAGAGGAGTGAGTGACATTTCAGTCTGTCTCACAGGTTATATATCACAGTGTGGAGTGACACTTGAAGCTCCAAATGAGCCACAGTATGTGTAGGGATGAGACATTGAAAGCACCCAGTGTGTTATGAGGCAGTCGATCTGGCGAGAGTATGACCATAAAACTGTTCAGTCAAAGCTTTGTTTACACTCCAGAGAACAAAGTATCTCCAGTCTGTACTTGCTAGGATGCAAGCTGCTTTGGAGAGATGAGAGGAGACTGCAAGGTTTAGAAAGATTCCTTTCAGAGATGCCAAATGAAGATCTTCTCAAACTCAGTATTTTATCATAAAACATTACCATCTTGTCTCATCTCACTGCATATTTGCTCAGTTTTAGAAGAATAGCTGGGACTGATACTGATGCTGGATCCTTCATGTATTTCAGTGGTATATCAGTTAATTCATGTTAATGCCATTTTCATCTACCTTATTGTAAAGTGTGACCAATATTTAAAAGAAGGTAATGTTTAAGAGCTCGCGTTGTGATGTCTCTCCACAGTGGGAAGAGTCCATATTGTTGGCCCTGAAGAGCCCAAGACCAGAGAGGACTTCTTACAATGTGAGTCTGTATTTCAGCCCCAATGCAAAGAATGAAGCAACATGAGATTATGGGGGAATATGAAGAAGTAGATTATCATTTATAATTTTCTTTGTTCATAAGTGACTGGCTTCAGAGATCTCATACATCTTCTCCTCCATCAGATCTCTGTTAATTCAGCTGCAGTCATCCTGGTATTAAACAAACAGGTCATACAGTACATTGCATATGTACTTGGACAGCTGGTAGAGTTTCAGTTCTTTTGGCAACAGAACATTATGAAAAGAAATCATAATTTGAAATGAAACAATGAATATGAAGTTAAAGTGCAGACTGCCCCTTTACTTTGAGGGTATTAGCATCAATATCCGGTGATGTGTGTAGGAATGACATTCCTTTTCATACATAGCCCCCCCCCTCCATTTTTATGGACCAAAAGTAATTGGACAGTGGCTTCTCACCTGCTTCTGAATAGTCAGGTGCATTCAATTGCTTCCTTTGTGAAGGCATAAGAAGGCCTTCAGTATCTTGATTCTAGGCTTTTGATTGTCTTTGGAGTCTGTTACTGGTCTCTGTAATCATAAGGCCAGAAAAGCCCATTGTAAGGAAGAGAATTAAGAAGAAAAAACCGTTAGAGACAGGCTAAACAATGGGCTTTCCAAACGAAACCTAATGAAATCATGAAGAAGAAAGAAAGCACTGGTGTATGTTTGGGAGCATTGCCTTGCTGTGGGATGATACACCCTCCAATGATTTTGAAGGAATTTGATTGAACTTGAGCAGATCTGTAGACTACAGAATTCATGACGGCAGCAAGGAGTGAAGAACAAAAGTAAGAAAACAAAACTATAGATAATACGATCAGCTGTTCAAATATTTTTACTTTATTACACCAACATATTCATGTGATTATCTAATCAGCCAAATGTTTGGCAGCAGTGCATTGCATAAAATCATGTAGATACGGGTCAGGAGCTTCAGTTAATGTTCACATCACCCATCAGAATGGGGATAAAATGTGATCCAAGTGACTTTGACTAGAGTTAGCAAAGAATGGTGCAAAAAAAACAGCAGTTCTGCAGACAGAAAGGCCTTGTTAATGAGAGACATCAGAGGAGAAATGCCAGACAGGTCAAAGCTGACAGGAAGGTGACAGTAATGCAAGTAACCACACATTATAACAGTGGCATGCAGAAGAGCATCTTTGAACACACAACACATCATAACTCTAATTCCATAGGCTACAGCAGTAGAAGTCTACATAATAAGTATAATTAATACCTAATAAAGTGCTCGGTGACTGTTCATGCAAAAATAAAATAATGTGAGAATGCAGCAAGGTGCAAAATTCAAAGCCCAATGTTGACATTTGCTCTGTGGGTTGAGTGGACTAATTTTCAGGAGCTCATTTGCTCTTTGGGTTGAGTGGACTAATCTTCAGGAGCTCATTTGCTCTGTGGGTTGAGTGGACTAATCTTCAGGAGATCATTTGCTCTGTGGGTTGAGTGGACTAATCTTCAGGAACTCTAAACTCAGCACTTTAAGTAGCTCATCCCCCAGCTGAACCACCATAAACAATATAGTCATATTTAAACTATGTGCATCTACGCAGTACATCTAACAACAACAACAACAATTTAACAGAAAGATATGCACACCAAACTTTTTTACACACATAAAATAATAGATAAACGCAACAGACTCGCACCAGCAGGCCCTTTCCCGTACAAGAGAGAGAGAAAAAACTAGTAATGACAGCACCTTACACGACATGGCAGACCTTGCCACATTAATAAATTACACACACAAAACACAATTCTACCCATGATGCAAAACAACTGCATTTTGGAAGAACTACATGTGTGTGCCTATACTGCATATAATGAGAGCAAAACGTGGAGCAAATCATGAAGCACCAGCACGGAATCAGCCTGTGGCATTTCTTCTTCTGTGGAGAGCAGTCACTGACACATCCAGTCCTGCTTCCTGAGGAGGGTTTCTGGTCTGTCCTCCCGGTGGTTTTTCTTCACTATGGTGAGAATTCTTCAGATGTGAACTGTCGAGGTCTTCCTTGGCCTACCAGCCTCTTTGCAAATACTGAGCTCAGCAGTGCTGTCTTTCTTAAGGATGTTCCCAGCTGTTCATTTTGGAAAGCCTATTGTTCAGCCTGACGGTTATTTTCTTATTTCTCAGCCTCATAATGGCTTCCTTCCACTGTCATTGGCACAACTCAGGGCCTCATGTTGGCAAACACCAATGAGGTGACTGCAAAGGCACTCAGAAGCCTAGAATCAAGACTAGATGCTGAAAGCTTTCCTATACCTGCACTAAGGAAGCAATTTAATACACCTGACTATTCAGAATCAGCTGAGAACCCAACCATCCAATTACTTTTGATAACTTTTGATAAGGACTATGTATAAAAATGGTGATTCCTAAACTCATCACCTATTATGGAGGTAAATAAAGAGCCAAAAGAACAGAAATAGTACCAACTCTTCGAATACATACATACAGACTGCACTGTATATGATAATATGTGTCCTTCAGTCAGACAGTTTGAATATAGTTAAAATATGAATATATGGTAATATATCAAGAATTACCATCATCATAGTGGGTGAAAATGTTAAATGTTGAAACCACTTTCAAATAACACAAAACAGTACAACAAACAAATAACAGTACAATATACAACAATCAACAGCACAAAACTAAAATTAAGCCTCAATTTCTACACCAGCTACTGTACACGTGACTTCAAAGTAAGAGAATGGTCAATCAAAATCAATGGTCAATCAAAATAACCTTTCCCTCAAGAGTGGACACTAAACACCATTCAGTTTGAAAACAACATGAGTATGTTAAAAAGCTTTAAAATATTATGGTCAGCTATATTACAGGACAAATCAATAAAAATTGAGGTTCTTTCTTCGCAGATTGTTTCTAGCCAATTTTGTTGGAGATGGGCCAAATTCTCACCATATCCTCAAAACAAATTTTAAATAGCTGAAAAATCTGCCCAGAGCATATTAAATTGGAAATACACATTTTGTTCAATATGACCCAAGGAATCAGATGAAAGAAGAATTTAGATTCTAGGACACAGATTAGGTGCAGTTGTGATAACTGGGGGGAGGATAAGAACATACCTGCAGTTTCATTCCTCTGGACCTACAGTTTCTGCTGTACATTTTCTTAAGGGAGGAAAAAAATTAAGAAATAGAAAATTGTTCAAAAACAATGCTTTTAACCCGAATTAAAATGTGAATGTGAGGGTAAGGACATCAATGAAGAAAATATTGAATAGTTCAACAATGCAAGTGGAGCCCCCTTCTCTTCTCCTCCATCAGATTCCTGTCAGCTCACACTGGACCCCAACACAGCGCATGACAAGCTCCGTCTGTCTGAGGGGAACAGAGAGGTGACCAGTGTGAGAGAGGTCCTGTCATGTCCTGATCATTCAGAGAGATTTGACTACTGGTGGCAGGTGCTGTGCAGAGAGGGTCTGTCTGGACGCTGTTACTGGGAGGCTGAGTGGAGTGGAGGTGGGGTTTCTATAGCACTGACATATAAAGACATCAGCAGGAAAGGGATGGGTTATTACGCTGCTCTGGGAGGTAATAACAAGTCCTGGAGATTGTACTGCTCTCCCTCCAGTTGCTCATTCTACCACAATAACAGCAAAACTAAAATCCCTGTTCATCCCTCCTCCTCCAGAATAGGAGTGTACCTGGATCACAGGGCAGGAACTCTGTCCTTCTACAGCGTCTCTGACACAATGACCCTCCTGCACAGAGTCCAGATCACATCCACTCAGCCCCTCTATCCTGGGTTTATGTTTGATTACTATGGATCCTCTGTAAAACTTTGTGATCTGGGTTGAATCAGAAAGTGAAGGGAAGATCAGCTGTAATTAAAGAGATGGAAAAACAGTGAAATGAGATAGAAAATGAATTAAATGAAATATTGGGCTGGCTCATTACACCAAGGGCCGAGTTTTACCTTGATATGCAGCTTCACAAACCTGATTTAATAAAATTTGGTGATCCATTTTGATGATTTATGATTTATTTATTTTTGAGACGCCTTTAGAAGTATTCCTGAATCCATCCAGTCTTTCAGAACACAGTTAAAACCTGTCTGTTTAGGAAGGCCTATAAAACTGGTCATCACACATAGCATTTCTCTGCTCATTGGGGGTTCTCCTCCCTGCTGGTTCCTTGTAAATTATTTTTCTAGCTTGCTCTTGTTTTTAGTATTGCTTTTAATGTTGCTTCTTGTCTTGTTATTAATCTTTTTTTTAAATGATTATTTGAGAAATATTTGTACTGTACAATGCTTTGAGCTTTGCAAAAAAACGCTTCACAAATAAATGTGTCATTATTAATATTAAATGTATTTTCTTGCTTGAAAGTGGCAATCTACGTTTTCCTCGGTTATGGTAGATTGATCGCCCCCCATGGTGACTGGTGGTCATAACGGGTCTCTTCTACACTTCATTTCCCAGAGTTCCCTGCTCTCATACAGCCTTCTCACACCTTTCCTTCCATTCTGAACTATGACAAAGAGCACATTGAAAAGACTGCCTGGAGACAACTAACAATGTTGTCTGACTATAATATTGAGTAATATATGAAAAACTGTTTTAAAGATGCTTTTA
The DNA here is from genome assembly GCF_963514075.1 of Conger conger. Lineage (NCBI taxonomy): Eukaryota > Metazoa > Chordata > Actinopteri > Anguilliformes > Congridae > Conger > Conger conger. The sequence continues at coordinate 77,401,173 of NC_083763.1, read as the reverse complement.
ACAAAATTGAAAATAAATTATTTTTGAAAAGTGATGCTATTTGGATTTGGGAGCTTCTTTCACATTCGTAATGCAAGTGTGTCCGTGTGTCAATAACATTTTACTACATGGTGGGAATGTCTCACTCAACATCCCCAGTGGACAACAGCACAAAGAGGAATGTTTTAAAAGTGAAAACACATCGATATTACTCCAAAAACAGCCATTGTGAGACAGTATCAGGTTATTGTTTTAATATTAAGAAATTATGGATAGACACCTCAACTTTCACTTTTAAGTTTCCTCCTGTAAGACATTCATGATCTGAGCTCCTAAAGTATGGAATTACTTACCTTGGCATTTGGCAGACGCTCTTATCCAGAGTGACATACAAAAAAGTGCAAAGTGCATACCCGTAACCACAGAAAAGTGCGCTGAAAGATTCAATTTCAACTGCTCGGCTTGAGCATTATGTAGGCATCAGGGGTGTCGCCCTTGACTGGTTTCGGTCATACCTAAATGGCCGGTCTTTCTCCATTAAGATTGGTGACCTCTCCTCCTCTGTGGCCCCCCTCACCTGTGGGGTGCCCCAAGGATCAATTTTGGGCCCCGCTCTCTTTTTACTGTATATGTTGCCTCTAGGCCAGATCCTAGCAAAATACAACATCTCTTTTCATTGCTTCGCTGATGATGTGCAGGTCTACCTCCCACTAAAGAAACTCCAAGGGAAAACCTCAATACAGCTCTTACTAGACTGTCTGGCCGACATAAAGGGCTGGATGTCCAATAATTTCCTGACCCTAAATGAGGACAAAACAGAGGTTATTGTTTTTAACAGTGTCCTCCCGGCCCCCCTCATCGATGCTCTTGGCCCCCTGGGTTCTAATCTCTCGACCTCGGTCAGAAACCTTGGAGTCATTTTTGACAGTGCTTTTAAATTAGAAAAGCAGGTTAGCACTGTCGTTAAAAACAGTTTTTATCACCTCAGACTCCTGGCCAAGACTAAAGCCTACCTCTCCCAGAAAGACTTGGAGAGGGTGATACACGCCTTTGTCACCACCCGCCTTGATTACTGTAATGCACTTTATGCAGGGATTGACCAGTCCCAGCTCCGCCACTTACAACTGGTGCAAAATGCAGCTGCGCGCCTCCTTACGAGGACAAAGAAACGTGACCACATCAGCCCAGTTCTGTCTGCACTACACTGGCTGCCCGTGCGTTTCCGCATTGATTTTAAATTAGCTTTGACCACTTTTAAAGCGCTGCATGGAACGGCCCCTCTCTATCTCTCCGGGATCCTGCACCGCCACACCCCCTCCAGATCCCTTAGATCAGCCGACCAGCTACTGTTGGTGGTGCCCAGAACTAGGCTGAAAACTAGGGGAGACAGAGCTTTCGCGGCTGCTGCACCCAAGTTGTGGAATAGCCTCCCCCTCCACGTACGGGCCGCTCAGACCCTAGAGGTTTTTAAATCCCTTTTGAAAACCCACCTGTTCTCCCTGGCCTTCCCCCCCACGTAGCCATCCTTCTTCACTACCTTGTCCTCGTTCGGTCCCTGGCTTCTGTTGTTTTACTGTTTATTGTTTTTAATTGCTTTTAGCCCTTTTACTTTCTCTCCTTTTTTTAATTATTATCATATATTGTTTTATATTGTATTCTGTTTGGTGCTGCTGCACTTTTATCTGCATTTATGCTCCTTATTTTATTTTCCTAAATCTGTAAAGCACTTTGGTTTCAGCTGTTGCTGCATGTAAATGTGCTATACAAATAAAGTTGACTTGACTTGACTTGCTAACAGTACAACAAAGATAAGGACTAGGGCCTATTTGATTATTGATTTATTTATTTATTTTAATGCAAAAAACATTCTGGAAAGATTTTCATCTCTTTTTTCTTTTTAAATTATTATGTGTTGTCTCTGCATGTTTTGCGTGTTTTATTTTCAGTAAAAACCTTTCTACTGGGCCTTTTAATTGTGTCTGCTGTTCTGATTCTTTTTTGCATTAATAATGTAATAATGCTGTGAGAGGTTAATAAAACATTCTTATCTGATTTTATCTGCAGCTAAATTCAGAGATTTCACAATTTCTCCAACTTCCTGTGAGTAAGGAGGAGCTTTGGGTTTCCAGATCACTGATTGGTCAGGGCAGCAGTCCTGAGATTTGATTGGCCAGGGCTGGGGTACTGAGATGTGATTGGTCAGGATTGGACACACAAAGCTTCCAGGTGGAGCTCAAAACCTGGAAGAGCTGGAAGAGAAGGTGCTCTTTCAGTCCTCACCAGCAGATGGCGCCAGAGGTCCTTTGAGAATAAAGAATATACAAGATATTCCATATCAACGGTTTTATCCCTGATATTTCCTGCTACTTCAGCATTTTGTATTGTATAGTAACTATAGTTATCGTTATAGTTATAGTAAACTATACACACGACAGAAACCCAAAGACCATGGAGGGTTATCAGCCCCAAAATTCAGAGTCTGTCATCTCACCACCCATCTTCAACACATTAATAATTGCCAACAGGGAAACCAACAAAAACAACACCCATGGCTGGACATTGAACAATATGAATGCCAACAATCTATCACTACTAGATCTCCCATTTCTCTCAAAGTCAATGAGAAAACACAATTAAAAAAACAAAACCTTTAATTGTCGTTACTCTGACAGCTTCGTGAAAACTCAATCAAATCAGAGGTCATCTGCTGATCCCAAATAAATTCACACCAATATGGTCTAATCCTGACTTTCAAATTAAAAATAAACTTCAAACATTCATCTGATGGAGGAAATCAGGCATTACACATCACAGATGCTTCTGTGAAGACCATTCACTAATACCACACGAGTCACTGAGACAAAGGTATGATATCGAGGGTAGCAGCTTCCTGCAATACTTGCTACTGAAATACTGTTTAAAAGGTAAAATCAACCTATCTAACAGCACACTTCAACCACCTCCACTGATTCATCAACTCAACCAAAAAAACCTTCTCAAAAAAAGAATTATTGTCAAGAAGAGACAATTCCACAGTCAAAGTGACTTAGATAACATTTATTACCGATTCTGACATTTGGTCTGAAAAACAGCTGAGCCTCTGGACCACGTCTGCATGCTTTTATGTATTTAGTTTCCGCCACATGATTGGCTGATTAAATATTGGCATTAACAAGTAGATGTACAGGTCTACCTAATAAATTGCTCCTGAATGTTATCAGCTCACAGTTTTGACATTGGATAAAATAGCACAGTAAAATGAGAAGTATGAACCTGATAAATATTAATGTAGAGGTTACTGTAAACACAGAGTTAAATACACTGTAGAAACCAGTGGGAAAGACATTTTATTTTCGCCATTTTCTTTTGTTAAAATCTCATAGCTTGTCGTCTTCCCTGTTGAATGTTCCAGTGAAGACTTGCTGGGATTCTAAGATGGTTTAAGATGGTTTTAGCTGGTCGTACTGGTGTTGGTCAGAGCTGGTCTCCAGCTGGTAGAGTAAACTGATGGCCAAACTGGTGGACTAGCTGACTATACCGGCTGGTGTGCTAGTGTCCAGCTGCTTGAGCTGCTAAAAGCTCTGTAAACGAGGCCTAAAACAGATTGAGCAGCGTAGGCTGGTGTAAGAGGCATTTCCCACTGGGCAGTGAAGGCTGTGACTTTGCAGTTTGACTTTTGCAGGACTCTGGTCTCGACAGAATAAAGACATCTTCTTTCATTTTTAAAGTTTGTTTTATTTTGTATCCAACAAATCCCTCACTCCCCCACCATCCCCTATTCCTCTCCAGTCCCAGTAGAAACAAGCCTCATGTCCATCAGCACTGGCATGTGATGGGTTTATCATAGATTTCACATAATCACAGGGCGGCCTGTAGCCTAGTGGGGCGGTCTGTAGCGTAGTGGTTTAGGTAAATGACTGGGACATGCAAGGTCGGTGGTTCTAATCCCGGTGTAGCCACAATTAAATCCACACAGTCGTTGGGCCCGTGAGCAAAGCCCTTAACCCTGCATTGCTCCAGGGGAGGATTGTCTCCTGCTTAGTCTAATCAACTGTACATCGCTCTGGATAAGACTGTCTGCCAAATACCAATAATGTAATATAATGCAATCAGCAATTGAAGAACATTGAGCATTCAGAAACATTCATGGCCAGTAATGTAATCAGCAATTCATGAACATTGAGCATTCCTAAACATTCATAGCCAGAAATACATTTATACCCATCAGCTTTTGGTTCATAATGCAATCGGTTGTTCTGAAGGCTACTCAGACTGTTCATAGACTTATAATAATAATAAAAGAATAATAAATAAAATAAATAGTATGATGTCATAAAAACAAACAAATAATAAACAACAGGCATGCTGTCTATTTTCTCACTGTAACTGTAAGTCAGTTGAAAGGTGCTTTTTAAAACACCAGTGAACCAGTGATAATGCACGTTTTGGGATTATTTTTTTAAATGTCCGCAGATACAGAACCCCATAGTCCCTCCTGCAGTCTGGTCCATAGAACCAGGGGTTGCACAGTCGCATGGTCTCTATCAGTGCACCAAGGCCTGCTGCAGGGAGCTACAGCTCATCCAGGTGGCTAGCAAGCTAAGCTAGCCACCAGGCTACCTAAAGGGCAGAATGAGAAGCACTGCCCCAGCTGCCCCGCCCCTTTGGAGAGAGGCGCGTGCCGGGTGTCCCGCCTTGGCTACCTGCTTCCTGTCCCGGGAGGAAGTGATGCGTCTCTCTCGACCTGGCACTCGGGGGTACTGAAGGAACCCAATCTGGAATGAATTCCAGAATCTTGTCCAATCGGTGTGGCTGAAGAGATGAAGAGTGACCACTTCTTCCTCCTCCTCAGGGCATGCTGCCTGTCTGCACTGTTCTCTGTCTGCATGTGCCCAGTGCTGCCACCTACTGTCCAACCACACACACAGCAATATGCTCAGCTGTGACTGACAGCTACGCATGCGTTTCTACAAAACAATGAATGTACACAACTTTACCAAAAATATGATATTCAGCATGTGTTGACTGCAGTGTGTGTGCATGTATGTGTGCGTGTGTGTGTGTGCGTGTATGTGTGTGTGTATGTGTGTGCGTGTGTGTATGTGTGTATGTGTATGTGTGTGTGTGTCTGTGCGTGTATGTGTGTGTGTGTTTGTGCGTGTGTGTTTGTCTGTGTATGAGTGTGTGTGGGTGTGTATGTGTGTGTGTGTATGTGTATGTATGTGTGTGCGTGTGAATATCATGTTCACTCGTCTGTTTGAGATGTGCAGATGGAGGTCTAACACAGCTGCTGAGATACAGGCAGACCATGCAGATGGAGGTCTAACACAACTGCTGAGATACAGTCAGACCATGCAGATGGAGGTCTAACACAGCTGCTGAGATACAGTCAGACCATGCAGATGGAGGTCTAAAGATTTATACAAATGAGGGGAAAACAAGGTGAATATGTTGTAGCTTATATAAGCTGGATGAAGTCAGGCATGTCAGCTATTTTGGCTGACAGGTCCAATGGCTTCATTAACCTCACCCATCCCTTCATTGAACAGTATTACAGTGCTTATCTCCACACCGAGGTCCACCAGTTAACCTGTGCTACCTGTGCAAAAGTGCCACCTATGCTACCTGTGCACCAGTGTACTGCTTTAACACTGTTTACTCACATATTGCCCGGCGTAAAATATTTTTTAAACAAAAGCTATGAAAAGCCCAACAGTGGGTGAGTGTGCATACGCCAATCAGCAAGGGACTCAAAGCTGTGCTCTTTATATATATATATATATATATTTATATATATATATATTTGAATTGTAATTTTAATAAAGCACATTTGAATTGTTATTTGAATTAAGCAAATTTGAATTTGAAGGAGAGAGCGTACTCTCTCTTTCTCATAAAAAAGAATAGGTGCATTTCTTCAAGGGTGTGAAATAATACCTGTGTACTATCTGTGCCTATCTGCAGTTCAAATGGAATGATATTAATCTGGTCATGCACAGTGTAAACTGAATTAAAATTCCAAAAGATTGTTATACATTATCGTATACTGTATACTTTGTCGTATGTTAGTTTGTGCTACTTTAATAAAATAAAAAATAAAAATGTGGATTTCCTCCATGAATGACCTGCTTCTTGTCTGCCTTCCTGGAACAGATGACCTGCTTCTGAATTGTTATAATGTACTGTTAATGAGTTTGATAATGAGTTGACGAAAGGACTTTGGAGAATGTATGGAGTTTATTCATGTGGTGATGACTCATACAGAATTTCACGCATTCAGAGAAATAATGGACTGCTTAAGAGAGAGAAATGTATTTTCATTTACCTAAAGCAAATGTGATTTATTTTTGAATAGCTGCATGTTTACATTATTACAGCTACCGACCTGACGAAAGCAGCATGGTGTCCTGTGTCTTTTCTTAAAACACGACTTTTTCTCCACTCCTCAGTCTGTGGGAGTGCAACATAAACACATGAAGAGGTGTGCTCTATCAGTGTGTGAAATAAACACATGAAGAGGTGTGCTGTATCAGTGTGAAATAAACACATGAAGAGGTGTGCTGTATCAGTGTGAAATAAACACATGAAGAGGTGTGCTGTATCAGTGTGTGAAATAAACACATGAAGAGGTGTGCTGTATCAGTGTGTGAAATAAACACATGAAGAGGTGTGCTGTATCAGTGTGTGAAATAAACACATGAAGAGGTGTGCTGTATCAGTGTGAAATAAACACACGAAGAGGTGTGCTGTATCAGAGCCACTGAAAGGATCAGATCCTTGCTTTATGGGATCCATGATCCTGTTCTGAAGAGATACTACTTGTTATAAATTATGAACTCCCTTGGAAAAATTGAGTTCCTCTGTGCAAGACATACAGTTAATTCTAACTATGAACGGTGCTTAACATGCAGTTTGGAGTCAGGAATCTGGTTCTTCTGTGAGCCAGAGATGGCAGGTAACACAATTAGGGGCAAGTCCAGCATTACGGATGTAACATTTGGACACAAAATGACAAAAATCCCTCAGAAAAATGAGCCTTCTCACATTATAAAACATGTAAATGACTTGGCTGAGGGGAAGGGGAATTTTTCATATTGTTAAGCCAGAAAAAATACAGGTATTCTAAAAACTGTGAATTTTAAAGTATATTGCAGAAGGTTTGATATCCATGTAATGTAGGATGCTTGGCTGAACATAAAAATATCAATTATGCAATTATCTTTGTCTTGATTTTTATGAGGCAATACCAGCATTATGGATGTAACACCGTTGTGTTACGGATGTGACACGCCTGAAATGCACATTGTTTGACAATCTCCTTCCCAATCAAATTAAAAAATCATGACACATTTGTTGCAATCTGAAATGGTTCTGAATGTAAATTCTGACATTGAGAAAACCATCTGAAATGGTTTTGAATGTTTTAAAGATAGATGTCTGTATTGTAGGCAGTGCAGAAAGTGCAAATGTTTTGTTCATTTGCTGTCAGCTGACACAGCACAAAAGCTGTGCCTACCTCACTCAACTAAAGAGCTTTTCTGGCCAGTGGAGTTAACCACAAACTTAATCAAACTCATATTGTCTCAGGAGGACCCTTTGCTTTCTGCAATGGATGTTCATGAACATCTCTCAGATTGGCACACTGCCGTAGGCTGAACACCACAGCACCCAATTTTTTGTACACAGAATCAAAGTTAACATCGATCTAGAGCTGCACTGCATGATATATGGTATACTTGTCGTCATTGAGAATATGAACACGCAAGACGTTTTGCAAACACTTTGCAAAAGACTGCTTAAACTGTTAAATTGATTGGCTATTCAGGTGCAATTTGGTCAAAAAGCAGGTGGGAAATAATTTTATTAATATTTTTATTCAGTGGGCAAAGGTTATTCATTATCTGGGGGCTATGTTAGCAGTGTACCTAAAGCAGAAAGACTTTGCACTTTACTTATTTATATTCGTTTACTTATTGCAAGTAATATCATCATCACAATATTCAACAACTTTATCACATATCACATATTTTCCTCATATCATGCAGCCCTACTTCAATCCAACAAAATTAAGGTAGTGATTCATAAGAAGAAAAAAACAAGCTAGGTTTTGAAACAGCTGGTTGAGTAGTTCAGACCAGTTCCATACTCAACATGGTTTGACCAGCTCAAGCTAGGTTTTAAAACAGCTAGTAGTTGGTTGACCTGTTCAAAAAAATAAAAAAATAAAAAAAATGTTTTGGTGTTGTAAGAATCTTTTTCTTCCCTCAGCTAAGAGGGGAGAGAGAGAACAGTTACTTACTAGCTTGTAAGGTTTTACCCAATCCAGATCAAATTAAATCTGTAATGTTGCACCTCTATAACAATTTATATCCAGCAATAGTCATTGTTAGGACAGACTTCATTTTATTGATTTGTCTTACACTATCAAAAGCTCATTGTTGAGGCTTGTGTGTGTGTAAACACTTCTTTTCCATATAAATCTGTATATTAACTTCCAATACTTTTTTCCAATACTTCTTTTAAACACAAATGCGTGTTCTGTACAGAATCCGAATGAACCCCACGCTAACCCAACGACGGACTTTAGCGAGGGCTGAAGATATTAGCATGCTTGTCCTTCTGGTGTTGCTGAAAGAATATTCGTAGGGTTAAATATTAGTGGCCCTTATGTGGAGAGTCTAGATCAGCCAATAAATAAACCACGATACAAAGGCAGTAGTACCACTCTGCCTTCCGCTCTTTACTGGTCCGGGCTGACCAAGAAGCTCCACAATGGGGCCAATACATTCACCTTTGTTTATCTGACTCCATTTTAGAATAATAATTTAGATTAGTTATCCACATTAGGTGGATGTCTTATTTATAATTTTGACTTGATCGCTACAGGAATCCTGGACTGAGATTTACTCATCTGAACAGTCCTCTGCTGGGTCTGCCGCATGTCACATCGCGCGTTATGTGCACATCTCATGAGCTGACTAGATATCTGCAGTCATTCCAGAGGTCGCAGGAATAGCTACTCTTGGGTATATCTGTTTACAGCCTAGGGACCCAAGAAGACCAACATTAGCTACGGCTGTTCTCGACACGAATGAACTACCACGCGGAGGCGAGTGATTTACCATCCTAGGTCTAAGGGTGCTATGTGCCATGATACATTAAGCGTAAATATTCATCCTCCCTAGACCAACTCGAGGGAGTAACCAAGCATTCCCTGTGTAACATTGAGTGTCAGTAAGCGAAACCACACAGATCAAGTTTTAACAATTTATTTTATCAGGCAGGTTACGTACACGTAATTACATACAAGTTCCAAATCAAAAAACATTACAACAGAAACCAAATTAAGGAGTCTTAAAAGTCATACCTGGTAATAAAAGCTACATACGGGAGTCTGGCTACAGACACCCTGTACGTAGAAATTACTGAAATCTGGCCTTTGATGTTAACCCTAAAAATGGGTCACCCATCTGTAATTTGGAGCCACGCCTCCCCAGGAAGCGCAGGGGGTTGAGGCACATGGCTTTCACTGGGGCAGAGCTCCACACAGTTTTTCTCTGGCTCCTGGTTGGTTATGATGTCCAGGGTTTGCTGTTGCAGAAATAAAACCATTGCACCAGTCGCACTGAAACAATCAGAATAATACCAAACATGAATATTATCTAAACTGACTTTGTCATGAAACATCCAGTGCTGTACACATCATTTAGTGACTGAGCAAAGAGGGAGAGAGCAATAAAGGGGGGTTCGAAGGGAATAATGGGCCCAACAGGCCGTGCCCTCTGAAACCTTCCCGTGCCATAAAGGATGTTGCCCCGTCGTAACAAGTTTTACGGCTGGAGGCCTGAGTCTTCCCCCACAGGCTCCTGCCCGTATGGGTGCGGAGATAGTGGGGGTTAATGGTGCATGCTCCTGGGTTAAATTACTTTACAGCCACATTTTGCCACAATACCAGAGGAAGCCAGCAAGCTGACCAGCCCTGAGTGATAATGCCAGATATTAATAATTTAATACTTTTACATATCCCTGATATTTCCTGCTACTTCAGCATTTTTTATTGTATGTTGAATGCTATAGTTATAGTAAACTATCCACACGACAGAAACCCAAAGACCATGTAGGGTTATCAGCCCAAAAGTCTGTCATCTGACCACCCATCTTCAACACATTAATAATTGGATACAGGGAGACCAACAAAAACAACACCCATGGCTGGACATTGAACAATATGAATGCCAACAATCTATCACTACTAGATCTCCCATTTCTCTCAAAGCCAATTAGAAAACACAATTAAAAAATGAAACCTTTAATAGCCGTGACTCTGACAGCTTCGTGAAAACTCAACCAAATCAGAGGTCATCGGCTAATCCCAAATAAATTCACACCAATATGGCATAATGCTGTCTTTCAAATTAAAAATAAACCTCTAACATTCAACTCATGGAGGAAATCAGGCATTACACATCACGGACGCTTGTGTGAAGACCATTCACTAATACCACACGAGTCACTGAGACAAAGGTATGATATTGGGTGTAGCAGCAGTATAAAATGGCATTTTCTGCTGGCCAGTGAAGTGGACTTTGGTCTCGACAGAATAAAGACATCTTCTTTCATTTTTTAAGTTTGTTTTATTTTGTATACAACAAATCCTGCACTCCCCCACCATCCCCTGTTCCTCTCCAGTCCCAGTAGAAACAAGCCTCATGTACATCAGCACTGGCATGTGATGGGTTTATCATAGATTTCACATAGTCACAGGGCGGCCTGTAGCGTAGTTGTTAAGGTAAATGACTGGGACACGCAAGGTCGGGGGTTCTAATCCCGGTGTAGCTGCAATAAGATCCGTGTAGCCGTTGTCATAAAGACGAGCATATAATAAGCAGCAGGCATGCTGTCTATTTTCTCACTGTAACTGTAAGTCAGTTGAAAGGTGCTTTTTAAAACACCAGTGAGCCAGTGATAATGCACGTTTTGGGATTATTTTTAAAATGTCCGCAGATACAAAACCCCATAGTCCCTCCTGCAGTCTGGTCCAAAGACTACGGCCACAGAACCAGGGGTTGCACAGTCCCATGGTCTCCATCAGTGCACCAAGGCCTGCTGCAGGGAGCTACAGCTCACCCAGGTGGCTAGCAAGCTAAGCTAGCCACCAGGCTCCCTAAAGGGCAGAATGAGAAGCACTGCCCCAGCTGCCCCGCCCCTTTGGAGAGAGGCGCGTGCTGGGTGTCCCGCCTTGGCTACCTGCTTCCTGTCCCGGGAGGAAGTGATGCGTCTCTCTCGGCCTGGCACTCGGAGGTGCTGAAGGAACCCAATCTGGAATGAATTCCAGAATCTTGTCCAATCGATGTGGCTGAAGAGATGAAGGGCGACCACATCTTCCTCCTCCTCAGGGCATGCAGCCTGTCTGTACTGTTCTCTGTCTGCAGGTGCCCAGTGCTGCCACCTACTGTCCGACCACACACACAGCAATATGCTCAGCTGTGACTGACAGCTACGCATGCGTTTCTACACAACAATGAATGTACACAACTTTACCAAAAATATTATATTCAGCATGTGTTGATTGCAGTGTGTGTGTGTGTGTGTGTGTGTGTGTGTGTGTCTGTGTGTGTGTGCATATGTGTGTGTGTGAAAATCATGTTCACCTGTCTGAGATGTGTCTTCCAGGATGAGATTATTTGATATATTTAGCCTGATTTTACATAGGCGTCGTTCAATAAAAATAAATAAAGCATTTTGGGGATAAATGAATTAATGTAAATGTTAGTTCTAACTCTCTAGCATCTTTCTCTGAGATGTAGAGCCAAGAAACACCACAGAAATGTATGCAGGCTACACGCAATGCGAGCCGAGGTGCAGATGGGTGCTGTCTCAGAAGTAGGACTCACTGCTGGGTGGGTAAAGATCAATGCTGGTCCTCATCCGGCAACGGAAGTCTGAGCTGCTGTTCTGAGAGACCTTCCCTCCGCCCACTGTCCAATCAAACAGTCACAGGTTTGGTCAGCAATGGCTTCTATAAGAGCGTTTTTCCAGAATTACCATGCACTTAACTGATAATAACCTACTGATGCCCACAATGAGACAGTCTTGGACTGTTAGGGGAGCGAATGCATCAGTCCCAGTTCCAGCATTCCACCAGCAGTCAGCTGCTGAGATACAGGCAGACCATGCAGATGGAGGTCTAACACAGCTGCTGAGATACAGGCAGACCATGCAGATGGAGGTCTAACACAGCTGCTGAGATACAGGCAGACCATGCAGATGGAGGTCTAACACAGCTGCTGAGATACAGGCAGACCATGTAGATTCAGACCTAAAGTAAACGGTTGCCATTTATATAGCACCTTTATCCAAAGCGCTGTACAATTGATGCTTCTCATTCACCCATTCATACACACACACACACACACACACACACACACACACACTCACACAACAACGGCGATTGGCTGCCATGCATGGCACCAACTAGCCCATCAGGTTCAGTTAGCTGTCTTGCTCAGGGACACTTCGACACACCCAGGGCAGGATCGAACAGGCAACCCTCCAACTGCCAGACGACTGCTCTTACCTTCAGAGCCAATATCTGATTCATGCTTCGTCACAACCCTTTCTACAAGTGCCACGCAGCAATGAAAGTGTCACAAGATGTTTTGCAGGAATACTTTGGTGAAGGCCTGTGTGTGTGTGAAACGTTTACTGATGAGGGACATTTGATACCTTTAGCCTGAGTTTTACATGAGGTGTGGAGTCCTGTAGAGAAACGTACCTGAGGTGGCTGAAGAGGTGGAGAACGGCCAAGACATCCTCCTCAGGGCATGCTGCCTGTCTGCACTGTTCTCTGTCTGCATGTGCCCAGTGCTGCCACCTACTGTCCAACCACACACACAGCAATATGCTCAGCTACACGAGCTGCCTGACAGCTACGCGTGAGTTTCTACAAAACAATTAATGTACACAACTTTACCAAAAATATTGGGAACACTTTATAATAACATTCCCTTATAAGTCATTTATAAGTTACTAGTTCATGATGAACTAATCATTCACGAATTATTTAAATACATTTGTAAATGATTCATAAATCAGATATTCGTATAGAATATTTTTGAAAATGGTGGTGCCAAATGGTAGAAGCTCAGCAAGTATGGGCCTGCTTCGTAATATGGATGGACGACATCTATAGAAGTTTCTGCTGGAAGTATTATGAAGCAGGCCCATACCTGCTGAGCTTCTACCATTTGGCAGGAGCAAGGTGCATGGTGGCATCCCTTTTGGTGTAGCATGGTTAGCTCAGCTAGTTCGCTAGTAAGCATGGATGGTGCAGTGAAAAGCGAAGGCTGGTAGCAGGTTATCGCGACAACACTCCCCGATGACGTAATCCTCAAATTCAAAAGAACGTTGTTGCCCTTGGCTAGAGGCGAGTTTGTCTTTAGCTGACTGGTAACGCGTTCATTCAACAAATATTTGGACAAGTGAGAGGCCGGGGTTCAAATCCCACCTCGGACTCAGGCAATTTCTCACCTGTTACACTGGCCACACCACCATTTTCAAATATGTTTCATAGATCAGCTACAGATTATTTGTGGATGTTCAATTAACATGATGACTAATAGTTTACAAATCATTTACATATATTTTGTTCAGGTTTAGTTCATTAGTTACTTCATGACTTACAACATATTATCTATATATGAACAAATTATTAATTAATCATTTACAAATGTATTTAAATAATTTGTTAATGATTAGTTCATCATGAACTAGTAATTTATAAATGACTTATAAGGGATCGTTATTATAAAGTGTTACCAAAATATTATATTCAGTATGGGTTGGCTGCAGTGTGTGTGCGTGTGTGTGCGTGTGTGTGTGTGTGTGTGTGTGTGTGTGTGTGTATGTGAAAATACCATGTTCACTGATGCCAGGATGAGATTATTTGATATATTTAGCCTGATTTTACATAGGTGTAGTTCCATAAAAATAAATACTCTGTGTGCAGATGGGTGCCGTCTCAGAAGTAGGACTTACTGCTGGGTGGGTAAAGATCAATGCTGGTCCACATCCGGAAACGGAAGTCTGAGCTGCTGTTCTGAGAGACCTTCCCTTTGCCCACTGTCCAATCAAACAGTCACAGGTTTGGTCAGCAATGGCTTCTATAAGAGCGTTTCTCCAGAATTACCATGCGTTTAACTGATCATACCCTACTGATGCCCACAATGAGACTGTCTTGGACTGTTAGGGGAGCGAATGCATCAGTCCCAGTTCTAGCATTCCACCAGCACTCAGCTGCTGAGATACAGGCAGACCATGCAGATGGAGGTCAAACACAGCTGCTGAGATACAGGCAGACCACGCAGATGGAGGTCTAACACAGATTAGAGGTATGACTCACATTGTGGGGGTTTGTTGTCCTGGCTGGTCTTCATCTGGGGTGTCTGCTGGTCCTGCCAATTCCTTTTGCCCAGTTCTGCCGTCACATCTTCGATTATTTTTGTAATCTCCTGTTTTTGTCTCTGCTCCTTCCGAACTTTGCCTTCCTTTGCTGTAAAACGTGACATTCATATGTTTACACTTAGTTCTGGATCTGCATTTCTCAGACTCAGTCCAGGAGATTTCATGTTTGATTTTCTCACAGTGGAGCTTTACAGGGCACGTGATTGAAAACTGATCTCTATTTATTTTTCACAAGGTAATGGAAATATATTGATAAATGTCACTTTTTTTTATTATACCAACGTTGAACAAGTCAACATCCAGCAGATAAAAGTGACTGAAATGGTGCCTGAAAAGAGATTACATGAGATTAAAAAAGTATTGTACATACAACTCAGGGTCTGCAACCTGCAAGCTGGGTGTTTACGTTTGCCTGTGTCTTTCTCAAGCGTTGCCCTCAGTGTCTCTTCGAACTTCTCAATGAGTTCTTTCTCCCTCCTGCTCCATTCCTCCTCAAATTCTTGTTCCCTTCTGTTCATTTCCTCCCTGAAGGAAACCTTCATTTCCTCAGTCGCCTTCCTCTTGAACGTGTTCTCCACCTCACAGTGGACCTGACGCATGTCAGGGGAGAACTGCTCCTCGTCATTTCCTGCCACCATCGCCTCTATGTTCTCCAGCAGCTCAGCCACCTGATTGCTGGTGCCGCTGCTCTTGTTGTCAAAGAGGTGGTACCTGTTGCCGCACTTCTCCACCACCCACTGGAGGGGCCAGCCCTCCCGCTCGATGTGCTCCTCCAAGGCCGTCGTGCCCAGCCTGTCCCCGTAGGTGAACAGCACGATGGTGTGCCTCCACACCTCCTCCCCGAGACAACGCAGATGATCCTGCAGCGCCCTCTGGTGTCTCTCTGTGTAGGCCACGTCAACGGGGATGACCAGCAGGAGGGCATGGGGTCCCGGGGGGCAGAGAGACAGTCCCTTCATGATCTCTTTATCCTGCTCCAAGGTGCACTGTGCCGGATTATCGCACCAGCCTGGGGTGTTTATGACTGTGAGCCGTCTCCCTAAAACCCAGCCCACCTTCTCCTCACAGTGCACGGACTCAGTGGTGGGGAACTCCTCTCGGCCCAGGATGGTGGTCCCCGACGCGTTCTTCCCCGATGACTTCTGCCCCATCAGGACCACCCTCATCTCAGGAAGGTAATAGTTTGTCCCTGAAATGTCAATCAACATAAAATAGACCATTTTTTTGTTTTCAATATACACATGATACCTTGTGTAAATAAGATGTATATAAGTTGTATTTCTGCACATTGAAGGAGGTAGGCTACTGGTTTCATGTTTTTTTTTCTCACAGTGGAGCTGTAACTTGAACTTTACAGGGCACATGACTGAATACAGATCTCAATTTATTTTTCACATAGTAATAGGAATATATTGATGAGCGTCACTTTTCATTATATTTATTATATTTTTATTTTATTGAGTTAGAGTTAAGTTAAACAAGTCAACATCCAACTGATTAAAGTGACTGATATGGTGCCTCAAAAGAGCTTAAATGACTTGTACACACAACCAAACTCTCAGTTTAGAGCGATGTGAAAGATAGTCATTGCTTATCCACAAGGGGATATTGAGGTCTTTTCAGGAAGAACCAATCTATGGAAGCCCTTTCAATGTCAATTCAGGGTACCAGATTTCAACATAACATAGCAGTTCAGCAACTAGCCTTCCTTCCTTACCTTGACCAGGTGCGGCTCTCATGTCAAAGATTAACTCACCTTGGGATCTCTTCCTCTGTTCTTTGACTTTTGTTGTCCTCTTCTTGGCGTTCTCTTCCACCTCCTTCCTGCCCTCCTCTATGGACTGCAGAGCCTTCTCGTCCACCGCATGGAAGCTCCCGCCATTTCCCGCCACCATCTCCTTGATCTTCTGGAGCAGCTCTGACACCTGGGCCTTGTTGTCCTTGTTCTTGTTATCGAGAGCGTGGTACCTGTTCCCGCACTTCTCCACTAGCCCCTGAAGAGCCTTCCCTTCCCCCTCTATGTGCTGCTCGATGGATTTGGCTCCTAGCCAATCAGCCCGGGAGAATAAAATCATGGTGTGGCGCCAGACAGGCCCGCCGATGAGCTGAAGGTGTTCCTCTACGGCTTCTCCATGCCTCTCTGTGAACGCTACGTCCGAGTCGATGACCAGTAGGAAGACGTGGGGTCCTGGCCGACACAGAGACACACTCCGTTTCAATTCCTGCTTCCCATGCTTGGTTGTGTCGCGGACAGAGAAGCTTTTCCACCAGCCCGGCGTGTCGACTATGGTTATGGCTGTCCCTTCAACATGGACATGTTTCTCCACAGACTTTGACGTCCCTTTCTTAGAGTCAAACTCCTTGCGGTCCAGGATTGTGTTTCCAGACGCACTCTTTCCAGCATTTCTGCTCCCCAGCAGGACCACCCTGAGTTCTGGGGGCTGCTCTCGCCCTGAAAGTAAGAAAACTGGAAAATGTATAACTGTTGAGAGAGCTGAGAGGGAGCAAGATTAAGATCAAGATTAACATGGGGCAAGTTTTGTACTCCGGCACATTATAGTTGAAATGTAACAGTGATATGAGGTTATATCCATTTTGGGTGATCAATGTATAGATCACAGCCTTTTTTATACATACCACCCCCCACCCCCCATAATTGGACCATGGAAGACCACATGACAGTGTATGACAGAAGAATACTTCCCATTGTAAAGAAAAACCCTTTTCAACTGTTGAACAGATCAAGAAAAGCCCCATATTTGCAACTACCATATAGGCATAACCTCAGAGGGATCACCACAAGATAGTAAGATTCATCATAACTGAACAGGGCTAAATCATAGGGGCGACATGGCTCAGGAGGCGGCACGGATGGCGCAGTGGGTAGCACTGCCGCCTCACAGCAAGGAGGTCCTGGGTTCGAATCCCCGTCGGCCGGGGCCTCTCTGTGCGGAGTTTGCATGTTCTCCCCGTGTCTGCGTGGGTTTCCTCCGGGTTCTCCGGTTTCCTCCCACAGTCCAAAGACATGCACGTTAGGCTGATTGGAGAGTCTAAATTGCCCGTAGGTATGAATGTGTGAGTGAGTGGTGTGTGTGCCCTGCGATGGACTGGCGACCTGTCCAGGGTGTATTCCTGCCTTTCGCCCAATGTATGCTGGGATAGGCTCCAGCCCCCTGCGACCCTGATCAGGATAAGCGGGTTCAGATAATGGATGGATGGATGGATGGACATGGCTCAGGCAGTAAGAACAGACGTCTGGCAGTCGGAAGGTTGTCGGTTCGATCCCCTGCCCGGGCTGTGTCGAAGTGTCCCTGAGCAAGACACCTAACCCCAAAATGCTCCGGACAAGCTGGTCGGCGCCTTGCATGGTAGCCAATCGCAGTCGGTGTGTGAGTGTGTGTATGAATGGGTGAATGAGAAGCATCAATTGTACAGCACTTTGGATAAAGGCGCTATATAAATGCCAACCATTAACCATCTAAGCTTTAAGGTACTTTACTTTGAATTAATTGATTATTTGAGCCATTTTCTGCATCACAATAGGGTGGAGGTGACCTTACCCTGGACGAGTCCCCTCAGCTGCTCTCTGCGTCTGTCCGTCTCCAACTTCCTCTCCTCTGCTTTTGCTTTAACCTCCCTATTCTTTTTCAACATTGTCTGATGAGTGCGTTCATCAACTTCAAAATGGCCGCCATCGTTTCCTGCCACCATCTCGTCTATCTTCTCCAGCAACTGTGTGACCTGAGTGGGATCTTCTTTCTTCTTATTGGAGAGAACATGGAATCTATTTCTGCATTTCTCTATCAGCCACTGTAGAGAAGCACCCTCCGCCTTGATGTGCTCCTCGATGGTTTTTTCTCTCAGCCAGTCCCCACAGGTGAACAGCACCATGGAGTATTTCCAGACTCTATCACCGAGAAGCATCAGGTGGTCTACCAGTGATCTCTTGTGTTCCTCGTCAAAACCTGAATCCAGCGGAATGACCAGGAGGAATGCGTGGGGTCCAGGAAGGCATTTACATACACTTTGCTTGATCTGTTCTTTATCCGACGCTGTGGTTTCCCTCAAAGACAAATAACCTTTCCATCCGGGCGTATCGACCACGACCAGCTTCCTGCCGGACACTGTTCCATGGCGGTTGTCGCTCGTTGCTGTTCTTTGTCTTCCGGAATCAAACCGGTGTTCTCCCAGGATCGTGTTTCCTGCAGAACTCTTCCCGCCCCATCTTCCTCCCAGCAGGATGATCCGGCACTCTGCGCCGCACACAGAGAATAGAGAACATGCGTTCACAATAAACACTGGGGAATACACAGAGAACTGCAAAAACAGCCACATAAATTGCCTATGATGTGCATCTACGTCTATTCATCCTTGGGCTCGTCCTTCTTCACAAATGCTGCTTATTGTCCTCCAACCACCCACAGCGCAACAGCCACAGCTGATCCTAAAACCCCCAAATGCTCCTGACGAGCTGGTCGGGGCCTTGCATGGCAGCCAATCGCCATCGGTGTGTGGGTGTGTGTATGAACGGGAGAAGCATCAATTGTACAGCGCTTTGGATAAAGGTGCTATATAAATTCCTGCCATTTACCAATCATAAAAGAAATGTGTGATGTGTAACTTTTTAACCAACGGGGGTCTAAATCTTTTAAGAAAGCAACTTCTGGCACTAGTTCGCACACTACATTATTTATTAATGTATTGATTTATTTATAAGACATATTTGTTTCATATTGCTGATGAACATTGGTCATAGTGCAGTGGAAGTGGTCTGCATGGTGGGAGTGACTGAAACAGCAGATGCAAATGCCAGTATTAAAGTTGGCATTTAATTACAAAATAATTACTCCAATTAAGTTTACTAAAAATAGTTCAGTGTCTACTCAATACTCAAAATTATGTTACTGCTGTATAATCACAAGAAAAAGTTACTTAAATGGTGCACTCTTTAATACCTGTCCGTTTCAGAGTATTTTTAAGTGAAGAGAAATGGGATGAATCTTTGAAATATTCTTAAATGTGAGTGTCAGATTAAAAATAACCTATTTGTACACTTAAGTCACAAGTAAAATGTTTAAAAATGTGATCACTGAACTGTCAAAGAAATTTGGCATCAGAGCCATTCAGAAACAAGATGATTACAGTGAAGTAGGGTGCCAGATATTCTCTTCCCTGTTCCCTGATATTTACTGTAAGTATGCAAAGCCGTTTCAAACCACACCCCTTCTGTGATGTAAAGCATTTTTCTCTTTTGTAATGTTGACCTATTCTTTTGGGTGGATGTGTACTGAAGAAACACACGCCTCTTGGAACCTTACAATAGGGTAATGCAACAGGACTGGGTTTCTGGTTACAAGCATTCACATACCATATTTTCAATGCAAATGCTGATTGATCCCCCATATTTGAACAACTTCTGCACAAATCAAAGGGATCTTTTTAGTAAGTAAGAATGCAACATCTATTCCCTTGTTTTCCTGTATACATCATGCTCTATAACCAACGTAAATAAAAAAGAGATGATGCCCGAAGAACCAAGGCATGATTATCTCATCTGCTCATTTGAAATATGATTGAGGTGCTGTGGTCAGATGAGACCAAATTGAACATTTTGGTCAGATACAGCATTGGTCAGATACAGCATTGGTCAGATACAGCCTTGGTATATTGGCATCGAAACAGAGATGCATATAAGGACATGTGTGTTGTACCCACAGTGATGTTTTGGGGCTGTTTTGATTCCAGAGTTAAAGCCAAGAGTTCAAGGGGCACTAGAAAATGGTATAATGGATTCCACCAGGTATCAGGCAGTTTTACTGCCAATCTGGTTGCCTCGACCTCAAGGCTGAGACTTGGCCACAGGTGGACCTTCCAGCAAGACAATGACCCAAATGACCTATCCACACAGAAATAGTCCTGAGACAACAAAATCCATGTTCTGTAGTGGAGGTCTCAGGTGCCAGACCTCCATCCAGTTGAAAACCTGTGGGCTGAACTGAAGAGGGCAGTTGATAAGCGCAAGCCCAAGAATGTGAAGGATCTTGGGCGGCCTGTAGTGTAGTAGTTAAGGTAAATGACTGGGACACGCAAGATCAGTGGTTCTAATCCCGGTGTAGCCACAATAAGATCCGCACAGCCGTTGGGCCCTTGAGCAAGGCCCTTAACCCTGCATTGCTCCAGGGGAGGATTGTCTCCTGCTTAGCCTAATCAACTCTACATTGCTCTGGATAAGAGCGTCTGCCAAATGCCAATAATGTAATGTAATGTAATGTAATTTAATGTAATCTTGCAAGGATCTGGATCTTGCAAGTCTGGGGTGCCAAATCCTGGAGCCCACTGTACTTCACATGAAAGTCCATGTGAGAGTGCAGGCTGTATTGCGCCTGTCGTGCAAATTCTGGTGCGGCTGCTTCAGTAGATAATATAACACATGAAATGACCACGTACAGTAATCAACACGCAGGATTGCTGTACACAAACACATTTTTTCAACACTGTACTCCACCAAGGTATGCATTGTCTCTTCTAAACTATAAAAATCAAACCGGCATGACTACATTCATCCTAAGGGCAGAAAACACCCTATTTCCCACCACATTTGGGGTAAATATATTTCAGTACAGGTGAACGCACTCACCAAAGCTTTCAGTGTAGGCGATCACACAACCCAAATCTCGGTACAGGTAACCACACTCAACAGAGTGAGGCATCCTCACGTCAATTTCATGAATCAATCTTTAGATACATACATGTCAGGCTATGACTGCAAGTAGAACTGCAAGAAAATCTGAAAACATCTTTACTTTTTAATTTATCCACAATGCAAGCTCTGTTACAGTACTTAATTGAATGAAACAGTGCTTTATCATACAGTACTATACTGATATTATGATATTATATTGAACAGCATACAGTTTGAATAGATCCATTTGAACTGGCAGTATCTGGTAAAATTTGTATATTTGTTATAGCTTAATGATGAAAAAGCATAAATGTTTACTGTTGTACTTCAGCTATTTCATGCATTCCTAAGACTCACCATCATCCTCCAGTAAGAACCCCTCAGACGCCATTTAGTCCTGTCTTCTCGTGTTGTCTTGTCAGTCTTGATTCTGCCTGAAATGTTGTTCTTTTTTTAAATCGGCTGATATAAAATGAGCACTCAGATGTAAAGAAGTTGATGTGTGTGCCTTTGGATTTTCTCCAGTGGCAGAATCTGTGTTCAGTTCTCTCTCTGAAGAAAACAAACAATGCTCCTCTCTTTCGAACACCAGCCCATGCAAGACAGGGAACAGGTTTGACAACACCTTGTGTTTGTGGTTGCTCCTGTCCCCTCTCCCAGATCAAGCCCTGCCACGATGAGACTGCAGATTAGCAACAAGGAGGAGCACTAGCACTTTATTTTCACAGGAAATCCAGTCGGTAAGACGTACACGGTGCCTGGTTATTATGAAAATGAGCCACAACAAAAACAAAGCATTTAGTCCCTGTCCGCAAAATGGTGTCACAAGAGTGGTCTTGCACAGAGCAGTAATGTCTCACGTTCCTGCTTATTGGCTCATTGCCGTGCATGGTAATCAGAGCCTTGTGCCAGTAAGCGCAGCAGACTGGATTTTCAGGTGTGTTTGTGGTGGGCGGGACTGTGTTCAGTTCCAGTAACTGCAGATAATGGTGGCACGCCTTTAGTCATCATCGCGTGCCTTCAGAAATATGTGTTGATTCTTAACAGGAGCTTTGCGGAAAATTTGTTCTTCCTTCAAATGAAATTAAAGAAAATTCTGCCTGCAATTACTTTTTTTAAATTTTTTATCTGACTTAGAAGGCAGCTTCAAACCGAGAACATGTGACTTTGTCTGATTGACATGTCACAATGCACTCGGTGAGTTTGACAGTTTCACAATTCCATTGTAAAGAGGGGAGATTCTCACTACAAACATGCAGAGGGATACTTTATTTATTTACTCATTCATTTATACATAAAATACACAAAAATAGATCACAAAGGGAAGAAACAATCAGCGTTAAACGTGTTTTAGACTGATACATTACAAAAAATTATTCAAACCTACTATAAAAGATATAACCATTATATATTTCTAACAAAAATAACAAATAACTAATTTCCAAAAATAAATTTCACCATGAAACAATAGGAAATTAAAAAATGAATCTTGAAAAATAATTATTAGTCACCAAGTTAATCTATAAATAGCCAGACAACAATACCATTATAATTACAAACAGTGATGTCACTTGAGCAAACCCCTAGAGTGGTTTCTCTGTAAGAAAAAAAACAATAGACAGTGGTATGCCCTAAGAAAGAAAGAGATGAAATTCCCTCTCGAGGCAGTGACATCATCAGGTGACATCATGTGGGGTCCTGATTGTTATTGGAAGATCTGGATGAAATCATGATAAAAACGTTAGCTCTTATGGTCGCTAGTCGCTAAGTATGAGATACCGTTCTGAACTGGTTCGACTGGTTGCCAATTGTTTGTGGAAAACGATTCTGGCACGACGGGCTTAAATTCGGGAGCTCTGGTGATCCTGCGTTGCGATCCCCGTCGACCAATCAGGAGGTGGTTCGGTGCGTGGCGTCTCTGGTCTGGTTGTGTAGCCCGTGTAGTCTGTGCTGTCACCTGACCGGCCGCCACAGTCTGACCTCGCAGAGCCAGAGGGCGCCGTGACCAGTGACCCGTGAGAAAATCGTGTAATGCACACCCTGTTACAGAGCTCCTGTAATGGGACTGGGGGGGGGGACCCGGGCCCCGTGCGCTGTTCTGGGAGGGGGGGTCAGGCACCCTGCTCCTCGTCTGGAGCCCTGTAAGGGGACTGGGGGGGGGACCCGGGCCCCGTGCGCTGTTCTGGGAGGGGGGGGGGGGTCAGGCACCCTGCTCCTCGTCTGGAGCCCTGTAAGGGGACTGGGGGGGGGACCCAGGCCCCGTGCGCTGTTCTGGGAGGGGGGGGGGGCGGGGGGTCAGGCACCCTGTTCCTCGTCTGGGCTCCGGTGCAGCAGGGTGTCCTCCATCTCCAGCCACGGAAGGTCCCACTGGATCTCTGTCACATCCCCTTGGGTCTGGGGCCCTGCACGTTTGGGGCCCTCTCGTGGGGTGCCGCCTGTGGCACAGCAGCTCCAGGGGGAACACTTCAGCGGGGACCTGCTCATCCCCCAAAACCAACCCCCCAAAAAAACAAAAAGTGTCTTATCTCCATTTAGCTCCAGGGCCGGGGGGCCTTGATCCTCCCGCTTTTTCACCGTAAAAGCAGCAATCAGCTCAGGAGAACAGGGAAGACTGTTCAACTGCTTTATATTGTGTTAAGGGAATAAATTCAGCAATAGTAGCTCTGTGTGTTGATCACAAATCTTCCAGTGAGGATTTTTGTGTCTCTCTGCTGCCCCCTGCAGGCCCAGAGCGTTGCTGTATGTCAAACGCAATGAGACGGATGGTGATGAGTACGCACCTGCGGTGATGAGCCAGCAGACTCAGTGTCACAATGAGGAAGACTCCCACAATGCAACAGGGCACCACCACCATCAGCCAAGAGCCAGCTGGAGAAGGAGCTGAGACACACCGGGATAACAACAAAGCGGTTATGGGTGACTGCCTCCCAATGATTACATTATCGGCATTTTCCTGCCACAACCTTCATGTCCTCTCTCTCGTCTTCCTTTGACTCTCTGTGTCACACAGTGAGTGTGTGTGTGTGTGTGTGTGTGTGTGAGAGAGAGACAGAGTTTGTGTGTGTGTGTGTGTGTGAGTGTGTGTGTGTGTGTGAGAGAGAGACAGAGTGTGTGTGTGCGTGTGTTTGTGTGTGTGTGTCTGTGTGTGTGTGTGTGTGTGTGTTTGTGTGTGTGAGTGTGTGTGTGTGTGTGTGTGAGAGAGAGAGAGAGACAGAGTGTGTGTGTGCATGTGTGTGTGTGTGTTTGTGTGTGAGAGAGAGAGACAGAGTGTGTGTGCGTGTGTGTGTGCATGTGTGAGAGAAAGAGTGTGTGTGTGAGAGAGAGACAGAGTGTGTGTGTGCGTGTGTGTGTGAGTGTGTGAGAGTGTCTGTGAGTGTGTTTGCGTGTGTTTCCTTGTGTGTGAGAGACAGAGTGTGTGTGTGAGTGTGTGAGAGAGTGAAGAGTGTGTGTGTATCTGGGTGTGAGAGTGTCTGTGAATGTGTGTGCATGTCCTTGTATCTAAGTAAGAGTGTGTGCATGTGCTTGTGTGCTTGTGTGTGTGAGAGTGAGTGTGTGTATATGTGTGTGCATGAGCATGTGTGTACATGTGTGTGTGTGTGTGTGTGTGTGTGTGTGTGTGTGTGTGTGTGTGCGAGAGAATGTGTGTATATGTGTGTGCGCATGAGCATGTGTGTGTGTGTGTGTGTGTACATGTGTATTAGTGTGATTAGTGTGTGTGTGTGTGTGTGATTAGGAATGACCTACCATCAGTGGGAAAAGTTGAGGGCAGTTGCAGCTCTGTGGGAGAGACTGACTGTGTGGGAGAGACTGGCTCTGTTGGAGAGACTGGCTGTGTGGGAGAGACTGGCTCTGCGGTCAAACAGCCAAAAAAGGAGGATTTAAAAAAGTTTTAAGTCAGAGAAATAAGTAAACATCTCAATCAATCACAGGTTCTATGTTTAAAGATAACAATTTGTTTTTCAGATTTGTGGGTCTCACTGTGTGGTCTGGTCTCAGTGCGGGGTCTCACTGTGTGTGGTCTCACTGTGTAGTCTGGTCTCACTGTGTGGGGTCTCACTGTGGGGTCTCACTGCGGGGCCTCACTGTGGGGCCTCATTGAGTCTGGTCTCACTGAGTCTGGTCTCACTGTGTGGGGTCTCACTAAGTCTGGTCTCACTGTATGGGGTCTCACTGAGTCTGGTCTCACTGTGTGGGGCCTCACTCTGTGGGGCCTCATTGAGTCTGGTCTCACTGAGTCTGGTCTCACTGTGTGGGGTCTCACTGAGTCTGGTCTCACTGTGTGGGGCCTCACTGTGGGGCCTCATTGAGTCTGGCCTCACTCTGTGGGGCCTCACTGTGGGGCCTCACTGAGTCTGGTCTGACTGTGTGGGGTCTCACTGAGTCTGGTCTCACTGTGTGTGGTCTCACTGTGTGGGGTCTCACTGAGTCTGGTCTCACTGTCTGGGGCCTCACTGTGGGGCCTCACTGAGTCTGGTCTCACTGTGTGGGGTCTCACTGAGTCTGGTCTCACTGTGTGGGGTCTCACTGAGTCTGGTCTCACTGTGTGGGGCCTCACTCTGTGGGGCCTCACCTCGCACAGACAGCCAGCTCTCTGGGCTTGCTGTGCCGTCAGAGTCTGCACACATGTACAGACCCTGGTCAGCCCTGGTCACATTGCGGATGGTCATCGCTGTGCCGTTCGAGAGCAGCACTCCATCCTTATAAAAAGCGGTCGCATTGCCCCTCCGTCTCCAGTAGTGGCAGCGTAGAATCACCCAGTCCCCTTCGGCCACTGGCTGGGCAGGGCACTGGATGATCATTGGCCCGTCTGCGTGACAAGAGTGAAACACGTCAGGGACTTCTGCCTCCTCCTGCTGCCCAAAATGGCTGCCGACTATTTTGTTCACACTTTGAAGCAGGAAATATAGACCCAAATAGTTTATTTTTCAAAACTGTGATTTAGTGATGCTTTACACCACAGCGACACAGCTGTTTTGAGTTTCTACTGAATCCATTCCTTTTATAAAGCACTTTTTATAAAGCCTGTTTCAGTTTGCATTTGACAGATATGAAGGGATACATTTATTTGCCTGCAGGACACATACAGTGATAGAATAGATTGAGCAGTGGTGGATTAGTTAAACACACACACACACACAACACTGATAGTATACACACACACACAACACTGATAGTATATATTGAGCAGTACAGGATCGGTGTTAAACACACACACACACACACACACACACACACACACTGCACTGGTAGAATAGATTGAGCAGTGCTGGATCAGTGTCAAACACACACACACAAAGTTCCACCTAGAGGGCAATTTCCACTTATTTTAGACTAGTCCTATAAAAATGTAAATATCTCAAAAATAATTCACTGCACCCAAATGGTTGAAGACTTAAATTAAAGAAGAGGCTTGTACCATTCAGGAATTTGAGACAGGCCAAAATGATGTCAGAACATGCACATACATCCATCCATCCATCCATTATCTGAACCCGCTTATCCTGAACAGGGTCGCAGGGGGGCTGGAGCCTATCCCAGCATACATTGGGCGAAAGGCAGGAATACACCCTGGACAGGTCGCCAGTCCATCGCAGGGCACACACACCACTTACTCACACACTCATACCTACGGGCAATTTAGACTCTCCAATCAGCCTAACATGCATGTCTTTGGACTGTGGGAGGAAACCAGAGTACCCAGAGGAAACCCACGCAGACACGGGGAGAACATGCAAACTCCACACAGAGAGGCCCTGGCCGACGGGGATTCGAACCCAGGACCTCCTTGCTGTGAGGTGGCAGTGCTACCCACTGCACCATCCGTGCCGCCTATGCACATACAGTGCACACAAATAAATAAAAAAACGCTGTATGTTTTTTATAGTTTAGCATGGAATATCTAAATTTCTAAGTCAAGGACCAACCCAGGACTACTTTATATTTTTGTACAAACTCGATGTCAACCTGTGTACAAAATGTTTTTGTACGTTTATTCAAAATTAACATCCACGTGTTTTATTCACGATAGAGAGTGCTCATCTCTCGATGGACTAACATCAGTACCGCTAGCTAGTTAGTGAAACGTACAGCAAACCATTCGGCAATAAATATATGTCGAGAAGTAGATAAGCATGACATGGGTAGATATATTTAAGTTAGCTCCCTACCCTAGCTAGCAAAATAAGAAATATCTAGCTAGCGAGACAGCCAGACGGATAGATCGCTCGCTAACTAGGAAGATAAGCCATAGCTGTTTTTTTTATTCCTAGCTAGCTAGATGTAGCCTATATCGTTGTTCAATGTAAATAAATAATCGAGATGTTACATATGAAGCACTACATATTCACAAAAGCATCGCTAGCTTGCCGATGCAGGGCCTATTAGAGAGCAGTAAACAAATATGATTGACGTCATTGCAGAGACAGAACCGGAAACGTGACCCCGGAGGGGATATGTAGGGAAATTGGCAATTTATGTTTCGCTAACTTACATGTTACATGTTAGCAATTTATGTTACTCTAACATACACCGGACTAAATAAATGTTTATTGACAGAGTAATGACTAAGCTTATGCCGTTCCCAAAAAGACACGCTAGCCAGTTGACGCTACCGTACGCATCAGGGCAATAGCAACCAACAGATAAAGCTTGGCAACCACGCTGTCGACTTCTGTCGACGCTAACTCATGACGCTAACTTACGCATGAGGGGAACGTAACCGGAAACGTGTAGATAATTATCCCCTACAAAAGTTATCCCCTCCGGGGTCACGTTTCCGGTTACGTTCCCCTCATGCGTTAGTTAGCGTCAAGAGGGGATACGTTTTGTAAGGGGATATAATTTGTTGTACACACTTATTTTGGAGCTGTCCTTACACTGTTACTTTTTGGAAAGAATTTGCCCAATAAATTTGTTGTACCATCTATCCTCAATTCTCATTACTATACAAAGATGTGCTGTTTGGTTTTTATGAGGTTTGCAGTTTAGAAGAACAAAAACAGTATTATATTATAAATCTTTTTATTATCTTGGCTAAATTCCACATTCACAAAAGTAAATTCTATAACAGAAAACCTTTATTTAAAATTTTTATGAATGAAATGCAACAATACATACAAACTATTCAGCACTCTTCAAACTCCAAAGCCCTAAAAACTCTTAATATATGTAAACTATATAATTGTCTTAACTGCTGAACCAGTTTTTTATTTTTTATTCTCTATTATTTTATTCATTTTATTTTATTTGTATTGTACTTAAAATTTAGTTACATCTTAACCCCTGTCATTTGTGATGTTATTGTGATACTTTTGCTTCACATATTGTGATTTGTATTGTTATATTACTACGTTGTCAATAAATACACTAATAAAAAAGAAAAAAAGAAAAAAAGATATAATTTGTTGTGACACAGCCATATTTCTGAACTGTCCGTCGCCTGAATATGACACATTATACCTTGTTGGAAAGGGTAGGAAACCCCTTACAAGAAGTGGGCCATGTTTTACAGCAGTTCGGTACTGAAATGACCTAGCAATGCATATACGCAACACCAAGAAGCAGTTCAAGACGACATTCGCATTGGTATGGTCCCGACAAAATAATTGTTTTCTTTAAAATGGCTGAACGGATTACGAAATTAACTACAGCGTTAGTTAGAAAACAATCATAACCAGGTAGGATGTTGGTACCAGAAATATATCTATCTAATCATTTGCAAAACAAACTTATATTTCTAGCAAACCTGAAATATGACGTGCAATAAAAATGAGCTACATGACATACAGACTTACTTACAGACGACAGTAATGTTGATGGAGCTGGTGCGCACACCTCCCGCACCAGACTCACACCAGTACAACCCGCTGTTACCAGAGAAGAGGCTGGAGATGAGGCAGGCCCCTGGTCTCTCTGTGCTCACACTGCCCCCTGCAGGAAGGCAGCCAGACTGCACCCCCGAGCGTGAGAGGTGCTTTAGTGTCCACTCTAGAGAGAAGGCACAGCATTTTCCATTTCTCTTTTTCCCCAAAACAAGTGTTCGGTCACACTTTACAACAAGGGTCATGAATTGGCATTCACTAATGTGGGTGTCAACATTAATTAATGATGGATAAATACATTACTTAAGCCTGAAATGAACTTTTCATTAATTAATGCATTTGTTAACTAACTAATGTATTTGTTACATGATATTTAAAAAATAGCAAACCATGGGATGAACTTATAATTAGTTAACCAATAACAAATACATTAACCGACTTTTTCATTCAAATATGAATTGGCAATAACTAATGTAGTTGTTAACATTAATTTCTGATCTACAAATGCAAGAACAGAGCTGTACAGATTAAGTTCTCAGAAGTAATGTAGTTCACTAACTTCATCATCCATCCATCCATCCATTATCTGAACCCGCTTATCCTGATCAGGGTCGCAGGGGGGCTGGAGCCTATCCCAGCATACATTGGGCGAAAGGCAGGAATACACCCTGGACAGGTCGCCAGTCCATCGCAGGGCACACACACCATTCACTCACACACTCATACCTACGGGCAATTTAGACTCTCCAATCAGCCTAACGTGCATGTCTTTGGACTGTGGGAGGAAACCGGAGTACCCAGAGGAAACCCACGCAGACACGGGGAGAACATGCAAACTCCGCACAGAGAGGCCCCGGCCGACGGGGATTCGAACCCAGGACCTCCTTGCTGTGAGGCGACTAACTTCATCAGTTCATGCCAATTCATGGAACATCCTTGTAAAGTGTCACAGTGTGTTATAACACTGAACCACCAATACCCCTGAACCAAAATAACTATGAGTACTATCTGTCCATCCAGATAATTTCACTGAGATGTGTTGAGTTATGGGGATTTGAAAACTCTTTTATATGCAGTTGTCTGTGATATAGGAGACCTCTGTGGACCTCTATTGTTTTCTGGTCATCAAAAATCTACATAGAAAAATGTATTTTTACAAATATAATGCCACAGTTACTCACGAAACATCAACAGAGCTGAAAAATGCACATTTTAATGAAGCACTATTTCTTCTGCTGCTGTGGCTCGGCAGAAGTGTCTGTAGAAGTGTCTGTGGAAGCAGAAGTGTCTGTAGAAGCAGAAGTGTCTGTAGCAGCAGAAGTGTCTGT
Source organism: Conger conger (assembly GCF_963514075.1). Lineage (NCBI taxonomy): Eukaryota > Metazoa > Chordata > Actinopteri > Anguilliformes > Congridae > Conger > Conger conger. The sequence continues at coordinate 77,370,901 of NC_083763.1, read as the reverse complement.
AGAAGTGTGTAGAAGCAGAAGTGTCTGTAGAAGTGTCTGTAGAAGCAGAAGCAGAAGTTTCTGTAGAAGTGTCTGTAGGAGCAGAACTGTCTGTAGCAGCAGAAGTGTCTGTAGAAGCAGAAGTGTCTGTAGAAGTGTCTGTAGAAGCAGAAGTGTCAGTGGAAGCAGAAGTGTCTGTAGAAGCAGAAGTGTCTGTGGAAACACACACCAGTATTCTGGGGCGGTGGTCACCAGGAAGCCAGTGGTCCATAGAGGACGCAGTTGATGAGAAATATTTCTGGATTAAAATGTGCATTTTAATCTCCTGATGTTCATGAAATTGCCATTTTTTCGTCACATTGTTTACCGGAAAATGCAAGGTCCATTATCCCACAGTGAACTGCATTTAAAATAATCTGTCAATCTCAGCGAAACTATGGATGCATGGATTGTACTACTCCAGGTGTACTGTCCCTTTAAGCATGGGTGAACATGGCTTAAATCTGATGCATTCTTTTGGATGAGCATAATAAAAAGCAGGGTAACAGAGTGAAATTCAGTTTGAGCGGAAAACACTGTCTTGCCTGAGGAACTCCCCTCCTGGCTGGGACACCAGAGGGACATCTGATCCAGCCTGAAGTGTTGTCTGCTGTTGGGCTGGATGGTCAGCAGGGCTGGGGGGTGTTCTGGAGGTGAGAGTTGTGTCAGTTGTGTGTGAGAGAGTTTTAAGTGTGTCCGAGTGTGTGTCTGTGTGTGTGTGAGAGCTTGTGTCCGAGTGTGTGAGTTTTAAGTGACTGTTTCTCTGTGAGTGTGTCTGTCTGAGAGTGTGTGTGTGTGTGTGTGTGTGTGTGTGTGAGTGTATGTGTGTGTGTGAGTGTATGTGTGTATGTGTGTGTGTGTGTCAGTCAGACTGCTCTGAATACCTTGAGACATCCCAGGTTGGAGTGCTTCTGTAATCACTGGGAAAGAAGTGACATCATCACTGTCAGTTTTATTAAGGAATTTGAATTTACATCATCAACAGTACTGTGCAATGAGCAGTGTGTGTGTGTGTGTGTGTGTGTGTGTGTGTGTGTGTGAATTAGCGTTTGCACTGGCATTTACATTATCAACAGTGCTGTGATACAACCCCATTGTGGCTGCACATTATAGAAATTAATTTGGACTGACAGGCAGGTCAGGCCTCTGTCACAGTCACGCCATTCCAGTAGCCACTGATACGTGACTCGTCACTACTGGAGAAAAACGTGCTTTTTTTTTTTTTATCAACCCTTTTTGGCATGTTTCTTTTCTCAGTGTCATAGAACCCCACTGCATTCCATTACCAGCAGTGGCGGCTACATCGGCATTAGACTGTTCAGTTAAGTTAACGTTCTAATCACGTATTTGTCATCTCACGGCTTAGACGCGGGTGTCCCCAGTCTTAGCCAGAGAGGGCTCGTGTCCTGGCCAAGCAGTAACAGGCCTGACTCTGCTAATCGAGGTCCTTAGCAAATCGCTCCTGTGGTCGAGTAGTAGAGTCAGGCGTGTAACTGGTCAGGTGGAAAGAAGAGTCCAGACCGCTGTGCTTGAGATTGTGGACCCCTGCCTTTAACGTGCTGAGACTCTGTTGTCCTCAAACGAGGACATTCGATTTCGGCTTCCCGGAGCTCTGTACAGTATTTATCTGAACATGAGGGACATTCGATTAAAATAAAATAATATATATATTTTGAAAATATTTTCACTGTTATCCAAGACACTTTCTGTCAAGGGTTGAGTCAGTCAGCCTAGCTCAGATTTGAGGTTCTCATGTATGTGTGTTATTTATTTACCGCTTGTTTATTGACACATTTATTATTACTGGTATCTTAATTGTTTCATACGGTTTAGATAGTAACCCTGAAAAAAGTATGTATTATAAACTATTTTAAATAAAATGCACGTGCAACCATGAGCTAAGGGAGGGTGTTCTGTACTTGTCCGTGAAATAATGGTGTGTTCCTGTTCTGTCTTAGTTTCTCTCTGGAGGAGTACAGTAAACACTTCAGTAAACACTGTGCTTGTGATTGTTATCCTGCCAGTAATTACGCAGGAGTTATTTAGTCTTTCCTTCCTGTTTCAAACACGCAGCTCTCCCAGGCTGAACTAAATATAAATAAACTTCAGAGGGGTGAAATGCTAAATCCACAAATTTATATGTAAGTGTACAAGGAGCACACAGGAATTCTCACGTCCACAATACTTGTGTTTTTAAACACTGTCTAAGTCTCACAAATCACAAACTTTGGTGGATGGAGCCAAAGTTGTATCGGCCAATAGGAACAGCGCCAGTCAGCAGTGTGATCCAGAATAAGAATTTTGTCTTCAAGACACCAGAACCCATTTGAGGTGCAGATGCTATCCAGAAGTACCTCAATTTGTATTGTAGACATTTGCTACAGTTTAGCGATTACTGCATTTGTTTCTCATGAAAGAAATGAAAAGGAGTGCCTTCTTGGTGAGACTGCATGTCTGAGTTCCTGAGAGTAACACCCTTCAGTCCATCGCTCTGCAAAGTCACTGTAATTTAATGTCATGGTAAATACAAGACTGAATATGCAGTTATCTGAACTTAATATCACTCAAAGATCCACAGATAAAGGTGACAGCTGTTGGCTTAATTTACTATTTTGTCTTGGTAGCCTCCAAGAACACTTCCAATTTAGTAGACTGTCAAATATCAATTCAGCCTCCAGATGATATAATTACTATTATGAATGTAATTATTATAATTAGTGACTAATGTCAAGCACACACATTATGCCCATACTTATATTGTTTTATCTCCATTAAAACATGGATGGATGGTGAGTATCAGAGGCTCTGATTTGAGAGACGATTCCCCCCCACGCCCCACTGCACTCACCCAGAACCAGAACCAGAACCGCAGTGAAGGAAGGAACCCCCATCCTTCCCCGGCTGCTCTGCCTTCTAGCGTGACGGGACAGCTACTTACGGCTCTACTTCTCCTGTTCTCTCTCTCACTCGCTCTCTTTGTCCTCCTCCTGTTCTCTCTCACTCTCTCTCTTTATCCTCCTCCTGTTCTCTCTCACTGTCGCTCCTTCTCCTGTTCTCTCCTTCTCCTGTTCTCTCTCGCGCACTCTCTCTCTTGCTGACACACTCTCTTCTCCCACCCTGCGCTCTCTCTCTCTCTCTCCTCCCGTTCTCTCTCACATGCCACTTTATTAGTATGACTAATAAAATAGTGTTGCTAAAGCACAGTTATCATTTATAACACACTTTCTCTGTCATTCTCTCTCTCACACACACATACACATTATCATATACACACAAACACGCGCATATAAACATGCACACATGCAAACTCACTTTCATGAAGTCACACTCATAGAGACATACAACTGTGCATGAATGTGAATACACAGTGAACACACATACAGTGGGAGCAATAATGATTTGATCCCTTGCTGATTTTGTAGGTTTGCCCACTTACAAAGAATGGAACTGTGTAGAATTTTAATCATAGGTACATTTTAACATTGAGAGACAGAATATCACAAAATAATCCACATCATATAAATTTTATAAATTTAATATCATATTTTCACATGAAATAAGTATTTGATCCATAGAACAATAGGACTTAATACTTGGTGGAGAAACCTTTGTTGGCAAGCACAGAGGTCAGACGTTTGTTGTAGTTTTTCACCAGGTTTGCACAGACCTTGGGAGGGATTTTGGTCCACTCCTCTTTGCAGATCCTCTCCAAATCCTTAAGGTTCCGAGGCTGTCGCTTGGCAACTCGAAGCTTCAGCTCCCTCCACAGATTTTCGAAGGGATTTAAGTCTGGAGACTGACTAGGCCAACAAGACCCCTCCGTTCTGCCACTTCGTGCCGTCTGGCGCCTCCTCCTCGCCACACCTGCACCTCACGCTCACGACTGCTGTCTGTCCTGGTCCCACGGTGGTGGAATGACCTCCCGGTGGATGTCAGAACGGCAGAGTCTCTGACCTCCTTCAAGCGCAGACTGAAGACCCATCTCTTCGGGCTACACCTTTCCCTCCCCAACTCACCACCATGATTAGCCTTAGACTGTAATGGCACTTATGTATAGATTGTATAGATATTGTTACTTGTATAGGTATTGTTATTTTTTGTATTCTAGCTGCAATTGTGGTATGCTAGTTTGAAAGCTGATTGTACTCTTAAAGGGTTCTGATTTTCTGCATGTTTACACTAGGACTCGGAACTATACTGTCTTCTCAGGTCCTCTTTGCACTTGTTCTTGTGTTTAATTTGCACTTTGTTGTACGTCGCTCTGGATAAGAGCGTCTGCTAAATGGCATGTAATAATAATGTAATGTGTGGTTATTTGCGTTACTGTCAGCTTCGACCAGTCTGGCCATTCTCCTCCGACGTCTCTCATTATTAACAAGGCGTTTCTGTCTGCAAAACTGCGCTGACCATCCCGTATCTACATGATTGTATGCATTGCACTGCTGCCACACGATTGGCTGATTAGATAATCGCATGAATAAGGAGGTGTAATAAAGTAAAAATGTCAAAATATTCCTAATAAATTGCTCGGTGAGTCTAAAAAATAAGTCTAATTAATACCTAATAAAGTGCTCGGTGAGTGTAAAATGAAATGTAGGAAGTGTGTGTGTATGTGAGTGTGATTTGATTATTTGTTTTATTTTTCCCCAAAATACCTGCGGTATTCGGCTTCCCCGTGACTTGACAGGTATGGCATGTGCGACAGAATCTGGCTACGTCTTTCTTTAATCTTGGCCCGAGGAAACGGCGCAACTCTCGCCGTGTAGTCGGCACTGGGCCGCTACCTTGACCTCCAGGGGACGCACTTGTCCTCCACCCACCTGCTTACCTAAATAAATCACCGTGGCTTTTCCAAACTCACACTTGGCTAAATGCAATGTCAGAGAAGCGTCTGCGGCTGAAACACCGTTTTCAATGAGCTCACGTGGGCGGACCACACTTCATTTAGCTATAGCGATACAGGGGGAGAAGCAAATCGTCCATTACTATTGCAGGGGCTGTTTCAGCGCTATAGGGGCTCCCTGAACCCAGACAGAAACTCCTCAGACACCTTATTGGTCGGTAGGAAAGAAGAACGCTGTTGAGTCAGACATTTCTCAAGGATATCTGATAAAAAGGGAGGTCGGTATATAATGAACACTTACGAACAGTTTAAGCGTTACAGTAGTGCCTTGTTTGAGCTATTTTACCAATAGCCTGCGTGTAGATAGTTACTTAGTGAAGTGTGAGTTTACTTCATGTGTGCACTGAGCTTAATTCCTCTCACTGCTAAACAACCATGCCGTAGTGAATTACGTGAAGGTGGGCAAAGGCTGTATTATTAATCTTAAATTGTTATATTACGTGGTAACCAATAAAATCCCTTTATCTCACCAACTGTAAGTTGTTTTGCATGAATCATTTAAGATTGGAAACAATGGTTATTTTTAAGCCAAGTGTATTAATGATTCTTATGCAGCAGGGAATCTTAAGTTGTTAAGATGCTTGGCATTTTTTACAGAGCAGTCACTGATTCTGCCCGTAAGCTACATCGCAACCTGTCCATCCAGTTTTGAATCAGAAAGCAGCACGTTTATGAGAGCGGACGGAGGACAAGTGTGTTAAATGAATGCGGCGGGGATTCACTATCTGCTGCCGGAGAAACCTGAACGATCGAAGTTTTAAACGGAGTATAATACACACAACAGCAAGAAAGTGGCATTAAATAATTTGCTGTCAGGAACTTTTACCGAATCGAAGCTCATCCAGGAATGGCGACCACATCGTCTCTCCCAGTAGAAGACCTCACCTGTCCGGTGTGCATTGACATCTTTAAAGACCCCGTCATGCTAAAATGCAGCCACAGCGTCTGTAAGACCTGTCTCAGAAAGAGCTGGAAGCACCGCGGCACTGGACCATGCCCGGTTTGCGCATTGTCGTGCACAGAATTCCCCCCTCCGAACCTGGCCCTGAGGAACCTGTGCGAGTCCATGTTAAAAAACAGGATTAAGAAACCGGCTTCTGTGTCCGAATCACTCTGCGGTCTCCACGGCGAGAAACTCAAGCTCTTCTGTCTCAGCGACGAGGAGCCGATCTGCCTCGTCTGTCAGACTTCAGAGAAGCACGAGAATCACAAACTGCGACCACTAAAGGAAGCTGCGCTGAAGTATAAGGTTTGCAAGACATTTATTTAAATCATGGCATAAAACATATGATCTAGTAGCCTATTAGAACAACAACCAATTTGACTAATTCCCACAAGAAATACATTTTGCCTAGTGTTATGGTTTATCACAACGCCGGAGATGTATGATTTGGCTATATGGGATCCCCTATGATGGGATCATTGTTGGAAGTCGCAGCTGCTTTTCTCTCTGAAGTAAACTTTTACCACGCTGGAAATCTTCTAAATTAAAATAGAACGTCATTCCGCTAGACTGAAGTCAATAGGCGGAAATGTCTTAACGTCCGATTGTTTGGAAGAATCACATTGTAAACATCCAAAGTGATTCGTTATCCCCTGACAATCGGACGTAAAGACATTTCCGCTTGTCTGTTGCCTAGTTATTGTGGTTTGCGTGTCAACTTTACATTTGTCAAATTCCTGGGGGGTATCACGTAATTATCACGGTTGCTGATTTAGCTTGAGTAATTCACCGGGTAAAACCCCTGGAACCCTTCCAAAACTGGAACATGGACTGAAGTTAAAACCACTGTTTTACTGGGTGAGCTCGGTAATCCTGCTTCGTCAAACACACAGGTCGTATGGGCTAATGTAAAGTAAAACGCGTCACACGATTTAGCCGAAATCTGTGTTTAAAAGTTTAATATTTAGCAAAAGATATATATTTATTTGTAACTTAAATCTTGGATTCCAAATCAAAAAAAGATTTAAGATTTCAATTATATATTCTTTTTTTTAATTCTTTTTTTTTTCACCACAAATGTGTGTTTTATACCTTTAATCGCCGTTTGTTAACAAAAAGATATGCTAATTAGCCCCGCCCCTTGATGACTGGCATCCAATGCAGGGAGGAAGATATATACACACAGAGGGCATTTGTTATTATAATGATGTAGCACGTCTGACGTGACTATCTGCGAGTGCTGTAGATGGTTAGCGAGCTAATCTGGCTCTCGTTATATTCATTTAATAAAATAGCATGACTATTGAACTCAATTAGTTCATTTGACGCTAGCTTATTATATATATATATATATACATATATATATATATATATATATATATATATATATATACATATATATATACATATACATATATATATATATACATATATATATATATACATATACATATATATATATATATATATATAATTTTTTTTTTTCTTTTTTTTTTGTTAGACTGCCGCTTCTGGTTAATATTATACCTGGTTAAAGGTTAATATAGCAATTATGTTTACCTAGCTGGGGTTAGCATGCACTTCTACATTACACATTGTTGACATGGGTAAAATGCTACAAACGGCCTACAGACAATCAAAACCTTCTTCGGCCGTTTTCAATGTGGACACCAGAGGGCATCGGTGGACTAATGCAAAAGGGGAAATTCGTGTTATTGTCATTTTTTTATTGTCATTTTCAAAACACTTAAAAAACATTTGTTTAACATAGGTATTATGCCAGGACACGCTTTGCCGCTCGACCTTCCTTGGTATGAATGACACGCCTCCGGATTATTATTATTCTACCTCGGTTTTTTTCTCATTCACCGCTAACTCAAGCAGCCACTGTCACGTCAACGTTCGGTAATTTAAGGATATTCCAAACGCACCCGTGTTTCCATACTGGCCAAGAAGAATGCCATGTAGTAGCCAAAGTGGTAGCCTTTTGTTCAGGTGTTTAGATGGGCAGCGTCCAATAATTTTTCACTCCACCCACCTTTACTCCATTGCCCCACTAAAACTCCTCTACTACCGTGGACGTATGTGGAGCACAGGAGTGGAGTTAAGGAGCGAACGAGAGGGAGTTTAGACTTTCTGAGAGGGGTCTGGCGGCGGACTGAGGACCGCCGTTCCGTGCATCAGTAACGTTAGCTAATGTTGCTATCATAGGCTAATAGAATTCAGATAGTGGCTGCCCCCGATACGATTATCAATTTAGCTAATCGCAATAACTGAAATGTATGTTTGTTCCTGTTCTACAGAAGATGATAGAAGACTCATTTGTCATTTTCATTGTCTCCTGATTCACTCTTGGAATATGAACTCATGTGCTTGCAGGAGGAGGTGGAGGAGGCACTGCTGCACCTACAGGAGAAGCTGGAGGCCTTTATTAAAGAGAAACAGAAGAGTGACCGAGACGCTAAGTTAATCAAGGTGCAGTTTACAGCGGGTAGCTTCAATTTAACGGAAAAAACATGAAGTGCTCTCCAAAAGTACTGGAGTAGCAAGATCAATTTCTTTATTTTTTGCTGAACACTGAAGACAATTGAATTTGAGGTCAAGGGATGTACATGAGGTCACAGCTCCAAATTTCATCTTTTATTTCCTGGTATTTTTATCTCCAACTATCTAGAACTTAGAACATATCACCTTTTGTATCAGACCACCCAATCTTTAGGTGAGCAAAAGTATTGGAACATGTGACTGACCGGTGTTTCCTGTTTGCCCAGATGTGTCCTGTTAGATTGATTGGTTAAACAATAAATACTTCTGAATGTCAACTCTCGGTTTTAGCCTATAAAGACTGCATTTGTGTTATAAAAAATAAACTAACATGAAGACCAGCTGTCTTTGGGAGATATAAAAATACCAGGAAATAAAAGCTGAAATATGAATCTGTCTCATGAACGTCTTTTGACTTCAAACTGAACTGTCTTCAGTGGAGAGCAGAAAAACTACTGTCCAGTGTGAGAGAAACAATGCTCCTGTGTTTTTTTTTATTTTTTTACAGTTTTTAAAAATGTATTTGCTTTGACAAATGTTTTGTGGAACATTCGATGTTCCAGAATTGGGAGGGTTCCTGGTTTTACTCCAGCTAACTCACCAATCCTGTTGAGGGTTTGATGCGCAAGGGCCATAACTTAGGTAAGTTAAGTAAGTTTGGGCCAAAATTAGTATTATATATAAAAGTGGTAAAGGTCTGCATTTATATAGTGTCTTTACCTAGAGCGCTGTACAATTGATGCTTCTCATTCACCCATTCATACACACACACCAACTGCCATGGCTGCCATGGCTGCCATGCAAGGAGCAATTGGGGGTTAGATGTCCTGCTCAGGGACTCTTCGACACACCCAGGGCAGAATCGAAGCGGCAACCCTCTGGCTGCCAGACGACTGCTCTTACCTCCGGAGCCAATGTGGCCCCGTCAAGAAGGCTCTTGATGAGATCTACCTAATGGCAAAAGAGATAGGATGTGTCATGCTTAACTACACTGAAATAAAGGGTAAAAATCTAAAGACTCATCCAAAACACCGTGGTTCATTCAAACAAGTGTTTTGGCTCTCCTGTGAAATTGGTGCAACAAACCCTCGCTTTGTGGAACAGGGCTTTTCACTGTTCACAAATATCAGTATTTCCATTCTACATACATTTACAATCACTGTATAACTTGAATTAATAATATATATCTGCACTAGTGCCACAATTAAGCCAATTGAACAACGAGCCTACAATACTGCTAAAATGAAAAAAAAGAAGAAAAAAAAAGGTATTTCAGTATTATATTGAGACTTAAAATCTTATTAAGGGTGACATGGCTCAGGCCGTAAGAGCAGTCGTCTGGTAGTCGGAGGGTTTGCCGGTTCGCTCCCCCACCCGGGCTGTGTTGAAGTGTCCCTGAGCAAGACGCCTAACCCCCAAATGCCCCTGACGAGCTGGTTGGCGCCTTGCATGGCAGCCAATAGCCGTTGGTGTGTGAGTGGGTGAATGAGAAGCATCAATTGTACAGCGCTTTGGATAAAGGCGCTATATAAATGCCAACCATTTACCATTTTATTTTATTTATTGGCTAAAATGAACATATTGCCAATGAGTTTAGACAGTTTGACTTATTTCAGGATTTGCCGATGGAATAAGAAAAATTCATTTGTCAAGCAAACATTAACAAGGAAATATTTTCTACTTGTGAGAAACAAAATAAGATGTTAACTGTTTTTGCAGTGAAAGCAACCATGTCACATTACTGGAAACCTGAGAAGCTTGTTCGAGTGTACAGGTCAATTACTGCATGGGTTTTGATTGCTTAAAAACTGGACATTCAAATTGCATTCATTTTGACACCAAGTGACCAACTAGAATCAGGATAATTCAGGTCCCATTGGAGTGTTTTTTGCCTATCACACTCGATAGGTTATTTTGACTGAGGTTTGAGATGTCTCTGTATGGCGACTGTTACTTAATCCTGATTTGTGCACTTGGTTTCACATTGTAAGTAAAAAGTTGATGTCTGTAGGCCCAGTTTAATCTCAGGCTCATTACGTTATGAACAGTCTCATTTCTGTAGGCCCAGTTTAATCTCAGGGTCATTACAGTTTGAACAGTCTCATTTTTGCACGATTTGTTCATGGGATATTTTGTCTTATCTGTAGCCCAGCTGCATATAGTCTAAGCAATAGGTATTGCATTCAAGAACTCTTCCTTATGTTGTTTTGAACCTGTAGCTATCACACTGGCTAGTCTTATTTTAACAGAAGTACAAAATGTTTCTTTCAGAGCAACGCTAATTCTACACTGGTAGTAATACAAGAGGAGTTTGAGAAACTTCACCAGTTTCTGCGAGATGAAGAGGCGTCCAGGATCGCTGCACTGAGGGAGGAAGAGGAGCAGAAGAGCCAGAGGATGAAGGAGAGGATTGTAAAAATGACAAAAGGGATTTCATTCCTATCAAACACGATCAGAGCCTTACAGCAGGAAATGAAGGTGGATGATATCTCTTTCCTGCAGGTGAGCACTGATCGCTGCGTGAAATGCATACATGTTCAATGTACTCCAGCACATTTTAAATGAAATTAAATATCAGGTTAACATGCAGATGTTAATAAGAAGAAAGAGAGCACCGGTGTATGTTTGGGAGCATGTGCCAAAAGAACACGAGGAGACGCTCGAATCGACCGGGAAGAAGCAAGGGTGGAATTATCTGAATTGGATAATTGCAGTTGTTACATTAATGACATGTGTGTTTACAATCAATGGCCCACCTTTGTATTTGTTCGTACAATGCATACATATGCTTGGGTGCTCCTCCTTGTATGCATTCCTCTTTTGCTGCCAAACATGTTGATGGTATGCATGGCCAAAACATTCAATTTCAGTCTCATCTTACACTACTCTCTCTTCCAGTCATAATTCCAATGAATTATAATCTTTTGTGCCAAATTTATTACCAGACATGTGATGGCCAATGAGCATCTGCCTCTTCTGAATTGACAGTTCTTTGCCTTTTCCCATGCTGATGGATGACACTGTGGTTTTTACCTTATTACCTGATTTTTTTAATAATCTATCTAAGCAGGAAATGATTGAATGACACAATATAGTTCATTTAGAATAAGTAAATTAAGTAAAATCAGCAATTCCACTTTGATTTTATTTACAATATTTGTTAGGGGTGTCAATAATTTTGGCATCTACAGTATGGTTTTCAGGAAAAAGGTGGTTTGATCCCCAGTGTAGCCACAATAAGATCCGCACAGCCGTTGCGCTCTTGAGCAAGGCCCTTAATCCTGCATTGCACCAAGGGAGGATTGTCTCCTGCTTTGTCGAGTCAACTGTACGTCGCTCTGGATAAGAGCGTCTGCCAAATGCCAATAATGTAATGTAATGTTACTAAATGGAATGTTCATTTGAAATGCCAAATGCCATTAATCTAATGTAATAATCTAATACTATATTCATTTCAGAACTACAAGGCCATAAAGAAAAGGTATGGATACTCCTGTCTGTCTCTCTTTTCCATTTGTACTGAACCCAAACCCAGTGCAGTACTGACTCCTGTTACTGACTCTTATATTGTACTGAACCCAAACCCAGAGCAGTACTAACTCCTAAATGTCCTTTTTTTAAAACAGTGTCCAATACAAAGTGTCAGATCCAGAGAAGCTGTTGGGAGGGCATATCGATGTGGCCAAACACCAGAGCAACCTGAAGTACAAAGTGTGGGAGAAGATGAAGCGGATTGTTCAGGACAGTGAGTTCTGTAAATGTACCGTTACACCTGTGGGATCGAATTCATCCTGAGTGTCTTACACTGTGAAGTACCTGTGTGTCTCAGGAGTGTCTGGCACTAAGTGTGTGTGAGTGAGTGGAGGAATGGCACTGAAACGGACAGTCATAGTTTCTCACGGGCACTTGCAGTCCTGTCAGCAGTTCTCAACAGTAATGCTGTAGAACAGTAACACACGCTCTAACTCTATGGGGTCTCACTTGGCAGACGTACAGCCAGAAACCAAGGAGTCCAGCGCCCATCAGAAAAAGCTCTCTGGGACCATCGCAGAGGGAGCCAACACCTACGAGGATCTCACCCAGGTACGATCCGAACTCCCAGCCTCCAGTAATTCAGCTCAGCCCATTCTTGAACCAGTTAAAACCGGTTCATGTCACCTGCCTCTCCTTGCATGTTCATGTCCTACTGAGCTGTGCTGAGCTGTGTGATGTAGGGATGGATATGGTTCATTAAATCATTGGACCGGTTAGCCAACATCCTAAAATAGTTTGAATGCCTTGCCCGTCTTCATCCTGCATGTAAGGCCTCTGTTTAACCCCAGCATACTTGTTTTGTTCAAGGGACTGAGGGACCTCCTTCTGGTCAAACAACTGTTTATTTTAACAAAAGTAGATTTAAATATTCCTCCTCCTCTATATTCTCAATCATTTCAACACGGGCCACCATGTTTTCACTCAGGTAAACAGCATCAGCATTTTTGGCATCTTGTTGCAATAGAGAAACGTCAGTCATAACTGTGCATGTTATGCACCACTGCTGAAGTGCATGCTGGGATTGCTCTGTGTGATTATCTTAAAAGGTGCAGAGGATTCCAGAGCAGGCCACTAACGGCGTCCCTAAACAGAAGGGTCTATTCCCACGTCTCCGCTTTAATGTGCGCCCACGCCAGAAGGCGGTCAAACAGGACAAGAAGGATGACTCGGGCATCCGTGCCAGGGCGCTATACGACTACCAAGCAGGTCAGTCAGCCCTGGTGTACACGAGCTCAGGGTCAGTAGTGTGGTGGTGATGTTGTGTAATGGTTATGGAACTGGGCTTGTAAACCTAATGTTGCATTAAACAGCTAAAGCAGGGCTACCCGACCCTGTTCCTGGAGATTAACCACCCCGTAGGTTTTCACTCCCAACCATAGCAAAGCTCGCCTCTTTCAACGGCTAGAGCAGGGCTGCCCAACCTTGTTCCTGGTGTTGAGGAAATATTTCTGTCGCTGTTCCTCCTCGCCCCTTTTACGTGGGTGAAGTTGTATTGGCAGCAATGATGTTGAAGAAGCACAAATTTTTAGTTTCAAACAAAACAGATTAATCCGGGGAATCTGTGCGCTCCAACTTAACCGAGCACAACTCATTCAGCAGCGACAGATCTTGTTCAGCTGTTATGTGGTAGCATCAGGTGTCGGGTTAAAATGGAGACCTGCAGGACGGTAGGTCTCCAGGAACAGGGCCGGGCAGCCCTGGTGTACAGGCATGCATCGTTATGTTGATGTTGAGCCCTCACATTCTTTCCTTCTCCCCCACAGCTGATGATACGGAGATCTCTTTTGGTGCCACTGACATCATTACGGGCATTTCAACGAATGGCGATGGCTGGTGGAAGGGCTACAACCCCGACGGGTGCTATGGACTCTTCCCGGCCAATTACGTGGAATACATCTAAGGCCAACCCTGCCCACTCCAGCTCCAGTTACTGTTATAACTCAGAAAGAGGCTTCTGATTTCTTTACAAAAGATTTGAAAACACACAACTATACAGAAGAGCATACACATGGCTGCATGGTTGCTGCACGGTATTAGGATTTTATGATTACTGTATGATTATAACAAATAATATACAGGTGCATCTAAAAAACGTAATTTCATTCAAAAACTGAAACTTTCATATATTCTAGATTCATTACACATGAAGTGAAATATTCCAGTGTCTCAAAATAAGACTGCTGACTTGTCAGTTGACTCATTGACACCCTCGACGAGGAGGGTAAGCCACAGAAAGTCATTGCTGAAAGGGCTGGCTGTTCGCAGAGTGCTGTATCAAAGCATATTCATGGTAAGTTGACTGGAAGGGAAAAGTGTGGTAGGAAAAGTTGTACAAGAAACAGGGATGATCGCAGCCTTGAGAGGATTGTCAAGCAAAGCCGATTCAAGAACTTGGGGGAGCTTCACAAGGAGTGGACTGAGGCTGGAGTCAGTGCATCAAGAGCCACCAAGCGCAGATGTGTCCAGGAAATGGGCTACAAGTGTCGCATTCCTAGTGTCAAGCCACTTCTGAACCAGAGACAACGTCAGAAACGTCTTACCTGGGCTAAGGAGAAAAATAACTGGACCGTTGCTCAGTGGTCCAAAGTCCTCTTTTCAGATTAAAGTAAATTTTGCATTTCATTTGGAAATCAAGGTCCCAGAGTCAGGAGGAAGAGTGGAGAGGCACAGAATCCAAGCTGATTGAAGTCCAGTGTGAAGTTTCCACAGTGATGATTTGGGGTGCCATGTCATCCGCTGGTGTTGGTCCACTGTGTTTTATCAAGTCAATGCAGCCGTCTACCAGGAGATTTTAGAGCACTTCATGCTTCCGTCTGCTGACAAGCTTTATGGAGATGCTGATTTCCTTTTCCAGCAGAACTTGGCATCTGCCCACAGTGCCAAAACTACTAGTAACTGGTTTGCTGACCATGGTATTACTGTGCTTGATTGGCCAGCCAACTCGCCTGATCTGAAACCCATAGAGAATCTATGGGGTATTGTCAAGAGGAAGATGAGAGACACCAGACCAGACGAGCTGAAGGCCGCTATCAAAGCAACCTGGGCTTCATAACACCTCAGCAGTGCCACAGGCTGACCTGGGCTTCATAACACCTCAGCAGTGCCACAGGCTGACCTGGGCTTCATAACACCTCAGCAGTGCCACAGGCTGACTGCCTCCATGCCACGCTGCATTGATGCAGTAATTTGTGTAAAAGGAGCCCTGACCAAGTATTGAGTGCATAAATGAACATGCTTTTCAGAAGTTCAACATTTCTGTATTATAAATCCTTTTTTGATTGATCTTATGTAATATTATAATATTATGGATATTATGGATTTTCATGAGCTGTAAGCCATAATCATCAAGATAAAAAATAAATTAAAAAAACTTATCCACGATATTCTAATTTTTTGAGATGCTCCTGTATATATATTTTTATTATGCAGGACTTGCAGATCAGTAGTATTTGGAACATTTTGACTTTGTTGCAAGAGGTATGAGTCATCCCAAATTTGGTTACCCAGGATACTGAGCAGGAAATCCAGTGAAAACATTTAATTTAAAATTAATTCATTATCCTAACCCGCTTATCCTGAACAGGGTCACAGGGTGGCTGGAGCCTATCCCAGCATACATTGGGGCGAAAGGCAGGAATACACCCTGGACAGGTTGCCAGTCCATCACAGGGCACACACACTCATACCCACGGGCAATTTAGACTCTCCAATCAGCCTAACCTGCATGTCTTTGGACTGTGGGAGGAAACCCACGCAAACACGGGGAGAACATGCAAACTCCACACAGAGGCCCCAGCCGACTGGGATTCGAACCCAGGACCTCCTTGCTGTGAGGCGGCAGTGCTACCCACTGCACCATCCATGCCGCCCAGCTTGTTAATGCAAATATTTAATCAGCCAATCAGGTGGAAGCTAAATTAAATGCATAAAAGCATGCAGACGTGGTCAAGAGATTCAGATGTTTTTCAGATCAAATAACAATGGGGAATACATGTGATCTAAGTGACTTTGACCGTTGACTGATTGTTGGTGCCAGACAGGGTGGTTTTAGTATCTCAGAAACGGCTGATCTCCTGGGATTTTCATGCACAACAGTCTCTACAGTTTGCAGAGAATGGTGTGAAAAACAAAAAACATCCAGTGAGCAGCAGTTCTGTGGGAGAAAACGCCTTGTAAATGAGAGAGGTCAGAGAAGAAGGGCCAGACTGGTCAAAGCTGACAGGAAGGTGACAGTAATGCAAATAATCAGACATTACAACAGTGGTATGCAGAAGAGCATCTCCAAACACACGTGAACGCATCAAAAAAAGCGGATAGGCTACAGCAGCAAAAGTAAAAAAAATAAGCCTAAAAAACCCTAATAAAGTGCTCACTAAGTGTATGTGTACCTGTTTTCCCACTTGGAATCCCTATCCAGCCTATTTCCAGGGGCCTAGACCCACTGCTGAGTTGCAGTTTTCCCATAAACCCCCCCCCTGGCCTGCCCTGGTAAACCACAATCCTCCCACAGAGACAGACCCATCAGCATTACAGAGAAACGCCACAGAAAAAAAAAAACATGAACTCAAAACACCGTGAACGATGAATTTAGAATATCTCAGACTTGGTTTCTATTATTTATTTTTCAACCCCAAGTAAAGTGGTGACTGCACGTGGTAAGAATCGAGCGCTTTCAGCTTTTAAAAACGTTCCTTTCACTCGTTCCGCAATGTATAAACGTGCTTTCTACATTAGATTGAAAGAATATTAAATAAAATACACATTTTTATAAAATTGTCAGAAGATTTGATGTCTGTGGCGTTACAGTCTGTATTGTGAAGTGGCGTGAGAAGTGAATGCTTATACAGCATACTAGTATAAATTGCACTTCAGGGAACAAAATGGTCATATCACATGATATTGTACCATAGAATATTGTACCATAAGTGAAGGTAACACCACAGACAGGAATAATTTTTTTTATGAACTTTAAATCATTAAGCTCTCAAATGAACAATTAACGTTTAAGACAAATCTTTTTTTCTACTTTTTTTTTCTCAACTGGTTTGCAACAGTTAACAAAGAATCACCCAATTTCCTAACACCAATTTTACCACTTAGTGCCAGCACTAAAACCATAATTTCAGTTTCAAGTTCCATAACTCCTGCCCTGTTTAACGTAATATTTTCTCATCTAAAACAAGTACTTCAAGGACTTGAGTGGAATTTCTGCCACTTGGCTTAAAAAACAAACAACAACAAAACAAAAACCAAAAAACAGATAAAACTTCTAACCTTGGACTTCTGGCCCAGTCAAAGCACATGGTGGCACTCAGTTCAAGATTTTACAAATATTGCCAGGGCGGCCTGTAGCGTAGTGGTTAAGGTAAAGGACCGGGACGCCCAAGGTCGGTGGTTCTAATCCCGGTGTAGTCACAATAAGATCTGCACAGCCGTTGGGCCCTTGAGCAAGGCCCTTAACCCTGCATTGTTCCAGGGGAGGATTGTCTCCTGCTTAGTCTAATCAACTGTACGTTGCTCTGGATAAGAGCGTCTGCCAAATGCCAATAATATAATATAATATTCCAAAATCTACTAAAAAGCATGTATTTTGTTGAGATTGCAAAATCTCTGTTGTGATCAAGCAAATTTTTGATTTTTTAAAAATTGATTTGGAAAATATGCTTGCACCCAATTTGCCACCAACTTCAATTGACAGCAATTATTTGAAATAATATAATTTAATTTCCTCTTACACAGGTGAGTTTTTATGAAACTTGGTGCTTTGGTAGCAAAAACTGCCTTTCAATTGTTTTAACAAAAAGAAAATAACAAAAAGGTATTTGATGTACAGCAGTGGTTCCCAGACCTCTCCTAATGGACCACCAGACATCGAATGAAGCTTTTGATCAGTTGTGTCCAGATGTACTCAGGGCTGATATGTTTAATTTTCTACCTCTGTGGTTACTCTGTATCGTGTCTTTGTGACAGTCTTCTGTGTTACTCTGTATAGTGTCTTTGTGACAGTCTTCTGTGTTACTCTGTATAGTGTCTTTGTGACAGTCTTCTGTGTTACTCTGTATCGTGTCTTTGTGACAGTCTTCTGTGTTACTCTGTATCGTGTCTTTGTGACAGTCTTCTGTGTTACTCTGTATAGTGTCTTTGTGATAGTCTTCTGCGTTACTCTGTCCAGTGTCTTTGTGACAGTCTTCTGTGAAATGTGCTAAATAAAGGCGGAACAGGTGAAAGACCTGGGGGCTTGGGAACCACTGCTGTGGACACTTCAAACAAGTTTCTCAACATCCCAAACATTTCACAGTGCAGTTTAACAAGGGTTCACTTCAACTACATTATAAACGGTAAATGGTTGGCATTTATATAGCGCCTTTATCCAAAGCGCTGTACAATTGATGCTTCTCATTCACCCATTCATATACACACTCATACACTTGGCTTCCATGCAAGGCACCAACCAGCTCGTCAGGAGCATTTAGGGGTTAGGTGTCTTGCTCAGGGACACTTTGACACAGCCCGGGCGGGGATCGAACCGGCAACCCTCCGAGTCTACTTACAGGCGCTTCACTAACTGCCTAAATTGTGGCTCTGTGTGCTTAGTCTCCATCAGCACCACATGTAGATATATTTTCTAAAGTTAAAAAGCACATGTGGAATGAGACTGTGATACGCACGTAGAGTGAAAACTATGTGTGTGTATGCATATGTGCGTGTGTGTGTATGTGTGTGTGTGTATGCATATCTGTGTGTGTGCATGTGTGTATGTGTGTGTGTATGTGTGTATGCGTGTGTGTGCATGCATATGTGTGTGTGTGCATGCGTGTATGTATATGTGTGTATGCATATGTGTGTGTGTGCGTGTGTGAACATGCATGTATTTGTGTATGCATATATGTGTGCGTGTATGTGTGTATGCATATGTGTGTGTATGCGTGTGTGTATGTGCATATGTGTGTATGCATATGTGTGTGTATGCGTGTGTGTATGCATATGTGTGTGTGTGCGGGTGTGAATGCGTGCATGTGTGTAGGCTGTAGCGTAGTGGTTAAGGTACATGACTGGGACCCGCAAGGTTGGTGGTTCTAATCCCGGTGTAGCCACAATAAGATCCGCACCGCCGTTGGGCCCTTGAGCAACGCCCTTAACCCTGCATTGGATTGTCTCCTGAGGATTGTCTCCTGCTTAGTCTAATCAACTGTACATCGCTAAGAGTGATAAGAGCGTCTGCCAAATGCCATTAATGTAATGTGTGCGTGTGCGTGTGCGTGTGTGTGTGCGTGTGTTTGACATAGTCCCTGGGGGAGGTCTGAAAACAATCACAGAGTGTTGAACTCTCACTGAGCGAAAAGACAGGTGAGTACAGACAGGTGAGTACAGACAGGTGTGCAAGCTGCTGTAGAAAACACAGCTTTGCCAGACTGTCAGTGTTTTTTCGTATCCTGGAAACCAGAACATGAATCCGTAAAAGTGCAGTGCCATGCCTCAAAAGCAAATTCTCTCCTGTGCCTGTCTGAACAGTCCTCAAACTGGCAACCCTGTCAATCATGAAAAGAAAAGGGAGGTAAAAGGAAGGGAAAAGGGAAAGCCCGCTACAGAACAGTCATAGTGCTCGTAAACTACTGCGCAACCCGTCTATCCAGTTGAGTGGAATGGAGATTAGCAGAAAACAGCACATGCAATACCCTCCTACATCTGATATTGGACACGTTGGTAAGGCACTAGGAATCCGGTGGGGAAGTTCACTATCGGCTGAAAGAGAAACCTGACGGACCGAAGTTTTAAACATAAAACATTAGAGAAGATTATGGATAGTAAACAGTGATTATAATTGTGATTTAACGTTACATTACGTCGCGGGTTTATACAGGTTGTATAAAATAATAAGAAAGTATCATTAAATCATACGCTTTCAGGAACTTTTACCGAGCACAAGAAGGGGGAAAAAATCGAAGCTCATCCAAGAATGGCGTCCACATCGTCTCTTCCAGTAGAAGACCTCACCTGTCCGGTGTGCATTGACATCTTTAAAGACCCCGTCATGCTAAAATGCAGCCACAGCTTCTGTAAGACCTGTCTCACAAAGTGCTGGAAGCACCGCGGCACTGGACCATGCCCGGTTTGCAAAAGATCGTCCACAGAATTCCCCCCTCCGAACTTAGCCTTGAGAAACCTGTGCGAGTCCATGTTAAAAAACAGGATTACGAAACCGGCTTCTGCGTCCGAATCACTCTGCGGTCTCCACGGCGAGAGGCTCAAGCTCTTCTGTCTGAGCGACGAGGAGCCGATCTGTTTCATCTGTCAGACTTCAGAGAAGCACGATAATCACAAACTGCGACCACTCAAGGAAGCTGCGCTGAAGTATAAGGTTTGAAAGACATTAATTTATGAACATATTATCCGGAATTTGAACAACAACCAATTTAACTCCTTCCCACAAGTTGTCTGTTAACTATTTTTTGCGAACGCTAATGTTATGGTTTATCACAACGCCATAGAGATGTATGATTATGCTACCAGGGATCCCCTATGATGGTCATTGTTAAAAGTCGCAGCTGCTTTTTCTGAATTTGTTCAATTCGAATAGAACATCAATAAATCGTATTTTCCTGGCGCGAAGCAATTCTTCCACATAATCAGACATTAAGACGTGTCCATCAGACTGAATCATTAAGTTATTGTGCTTTGCGTGTAGCTTTTACTCTCGAGATTGTAAAATTAAGTGCTGATGAAATATAAACTCATGTGTTTACAGGAGGAGATAGAGAAAGCGCTGAGCCACCTACAGGATAAGCTGGAGGCCTTCAAGGAAGAGAAACAGAAGAGTGACCAAGACGCTGAGTTAATCAAGGTGCACTTCACAGCGAACAGCTTAAATTAAATTTTACTTTTGGGAAGAACAGTGTTCCCAAAAGTACCTCAGAAATGTTTCTAAACGTAAAAAAGAGAATTTTTTTCTAAAAAATAAATTCATATTGTGTCGAAATTCCGCAGAATTGGAATGCAGTCCAAAAGAGTGCACCCAGCCCCCAAAAATACCTTAGAGTAGACAGTTTCTTTTACAGTTAAAAAAAAAAACACTTTTTAAATTTGCTTTGACTAACTTTTTTCACAACAGTTCTGATGTTCAAAACTCTTAATTGAACAATTAATGCCTGAAGGCACTAAATGCACTGTTACATGCATGCAAAACTCAATCACTTCCTCAATTCACAATGACGCAAAATACAGTTTGAACCTATTGCTGTAATGTTCAATGTTTACAGACAATTATCAATAATTATTTTGACTCAATCAGAAAAAATGCTATTGCTGAGCAAAATAAAGCCATTTGTGGATATCAAGTCTGCATTTCACATTTCACAAGTATGAATTGTGCATTTCACAATTACTTAATTTAATGTTACATGAAGCCATGAAGCCTGAGGGGAATAAGTCACTAATTTGCTGTACTTTAAACTGTCAATCAGAGTAAATTATTAGTGCAAACTGCCCAGCTATTAGACTATAGTATCCTGCGCCCAGTTTAATCTAGTGCTCATTACAGTATGTCTGATTTCTGCAGGATTTGTTCATGGCATATGTTGACTTATCTTTAGTCCAGCTGAATGTAGTCTAAATTTAGGTTTTCTATGCTACCTTTGAGGGGGATTAAACTAAAACGGGGTTCGGCCTTAAATCTACACTATTAGGGGGTTTCAAAAACATTTTAGTTTAAAACTTGTTTACCTAGAATAGGAGGGTATGGATACTTGAAAGTAGCAGGTACTGGTGCACCTTGGCGGATTCTGACTGGCTTACTCATCCTTTTGATGTGTTCTCTGGTGAGATACCTGGCTATGGCCAGACTACACGCCAGTCACAATGTGCGGTAGACCACCTTGCCAAGTGGTGTCAGATCCGAACCCAGTGTGAGTGATATTCCACTCCTGCCACTTAATGCAGGATATAAAAAAAAAAACCTGCATAGAAATTTAAAAGAGTGTTGTAACTGGGGCCTATCTTTCCAAAACCACAGAATGCATTCAAGCTATCTTCATGGACAGGGCAAGGTATCGAAAAGCTCTGAGCTAAAACATTTTGATAGTAACTAGAACTGATCGTGTGTACATAGCCCAAGTAACGTTTGTTGCTAATACACTGCCTAGTTTTATTTTAACAGAAGTACCAAATGTTTCTTTCAGAGCGACACTAAGTCTACACTAGTAGTAATACAAGAGGAGTTTGAGAAACTTCACCAGTTTCTGCGAGATGAAGAGGCATCCAGGATCGCTGCACTGAGGGAGGAAGAGGAGCAGAAGAGCCAGAGGATGAAGGAGAGGGTTGAAAAAATGACAAAAGAGATTTCATCCCTGACAGACACGATCAGAACTTTAGAGCAGGACATGAAGGCTGATGATATCTCTTTCCTGCAGGTGAGAACCAATTACTGTGTACGCACACGTGTGTTCATTTGGAATACACGTGTGTTAATGTAAGATACGTGTGTTAAAGTTGGGCGCATGTGTGTTAATGTGAGATGCATTTACATTTACATTTACATTTTAGTCATTTGGCAGACGCTTTTAATCCAAAGCGACTTACAAGTGCATAGGTTCTACCACAAGTCAAAGCATCACATCCAGAACTAGAAAAATACACCTGGACTGCTGTTCTAAACATATAGTCGTCATCATAAGTGCAGTTTTTTTTTTTTTTGGGGGGGGGGGGGTAGACAGGGATAGGGGTATCAGAAGGGGGGGGTGGGGTAAATCAGGAGGGGGGACTAAGATGCATGTGTGTTAATGTGAGAAGCATGTGTGTTAATGTGAGAAGCATGTGTGTTAATCAAGCAATAGCTCAGGACAGGCAGTGGTACATTGTAATATTAGCTATCACATTGTGATAAAATTACAATATACCACATCCTGGAGTGAGTTATTGCTTTTAGTATAATTTAATGTATTATTTAGCTGATGCTTTTATCCAAAGGCATTTACAGTTGATTAGACAATGCAGGGGACAAGCCCCCTGGTGCAACAAAGTGTTAAGGGCCTTACTCAAGGGCTTGTGGATCTTATCATGACTACACCAGGGCTTGAACCACCAACCTTCCAGATCCCAGTCATGTACCTTAGCCACAAGGCGACAGACTGCCTTTCATAAAATAGTTTTTTATTAGCAATGTAATTTACAAGAAAATAGTTCAGGGCGCTAAAATCTCTCATTAGCACCCTGTTGGTTGGTGTGTACATTGCTGTTCCTTGCCTGGTTATTTGGTTGATAGGAGTCATGCTAGATCCGGAACAACTGAGCCGGGCCTTTATACACAGGCCCCCAGTTACAAGCACAAGGAAATTAATGTTAAAAAAAAAAAAAAAAAAAGTATTTGTACATTCTGACTGCTTCGTGGTGGAGTGATAAAGTGAAATAGAACTGTGCACAAGCATGTCATACCCATGGAATATTGTTAATTTATCACAGCTAATAACCAATCAGATTGTGAAATTCCCTACCCATTGTATAGTGTGAGTAATGTGTCTGGTAATGGGAGGTATGTGTGTGTTCATCTGAAGATCGAGTGGTTCATGAGGATCACTAAAAGTATTGCTCAAACAATGAAATTGACGCCAAATAAATCGCGTCAGACGGTTGTTATGATTAAATGATTTAAACTTATCAATAATTTATAGAACCTTTGTTTTAATACTATACTATATACTACACTCGGTGGGCAATTTATTTGGCATACCTGTACACCAGCTTGTTAATGCAAATGTTTCATCAGCCAATCATGTGGCAGCGACTAAATGTATAAAAGCATGCAGATGTGGTCAAGAGGTTCAGCTGTTTTTCAGACCAAATGTCAGAATGGGGAAGAAGTGATCACTGAGTGTATACTATACTATAATACGATAACCTGACAATCAAATGCTATATTTATTTCAGAACTACAAGGCCATAAAGAGAAGGTATGTAAACTCCTGTCTCTTTTTTTTTGTACTGAACCCAAACCCAGCACAGTACTGACTCCTCTTACTGACTCTTATATTGTACTGAACCCAAACCCAGTGCAGCACTGACTCCTCTTACTGATTCTCATATTGTACTGAACCCAAACCCAGTGCAGTACTGACTCCTGTGTTTTTACAGCGCCGAATACAAAGTGACAGATCCAGAGAAGCTGTTGGGAGGGAATATCAATGTGACTACACACCTGGCCAACCTGAAGTACAAAGTGTGGAAGAAGATGAAGGGGATTATTCAGGACAGTGAGTTCTGTAAATGTACTGTTACACCTGTGGGATCTAATTCATCCTGAATGTTTTTACTGTGAAGTACCTGTGTGTCTTGGGTGTGTCTGGCACTAAGTGTGTGTGAGTGAGCAGAAGAATGGCACTTAAACTGACAGTCATAGTTTCTCACGGGCACTTGCAGTCCTGTCAGCAGTTTTTAACAGTAATGCTGTCGAACAGTAACACACGCCCTAACTCTATGGGGTCTCACTTGGCAGACGTACAGCCAGAAACCAAGGAGTCCAGCGCCCCCCAAAAAAAGGTCTCAGAACCAGAGGGCATCTATGAGGAGCTCCCCCAGGTACGGCCTGAACCCCCGGCCTCCAGTGATTCAGCTCAAAGCAAGTTCAGATCAAGGATGGATGGATGGATGGAAGTTATGCTTGACAAATTACATTTATACATTTATATAGGGCTTTTGTCCAAAGCACCTTACAATTAATGTCTGCCATGGAAGGCACCAGATCTTCGGGAGCTGTTGGGGGTTAGGTGTCAGGGACACTTTGACACACCCAGGGTGGGGGATCGAACTGACTAACCTCAGAATGTCAGACAAGGCACTGCCAGGCACTGAAGAAGTGCATGCTGGGATTGTCCTGTGGTGATTGTAAAGTTGTGGAAGAGTGCTAATATGCAGGCTGGGATTGTCCTGTAGTGATTTTGAAGGTACAATAGGTAAGACTTTTGTGTTAAAACATTGTTACAAGACCATTGTAAATCTCTTCCTATCATTGAAAAAGGCTCACTGACATGTTGACTCACCCTCTGCCTGTGTTTATAGTCCTTCAATTCGGGTTTCAAAACATACAGTTGACGGGCCGGCACTCTGTACCAAAACATTGTGTAGTTGTACAATAATTCAAGCTCATTGGTTGAAAATTGGTTCTAATTGCCACAGCCAGTGGCGTTTCAACATCAGCGCGTTCACAGAGCAGGGGGAGGGATAAACAGTGTCGTGGTTTGAAGGTGTTGGTTGCTGCAGTTCCCCTCTCGACTGTTAGAGGTCCGAAATGACCAACTGTACCTTTTATGGGCATTGATGAGTGCTGAAGTGCATGCTGGGAATTGTCCTGTGATCATGTTAAAGGTGGCGCAGGTCAGACGGAGCAGCAGCACCGACAGCAAGCGGAAGAAGCCCACAATCCTGCAGCGCTTTCACTTACGGGGACAGCAGAAGGGAGACCAGCAGGACAAGCAGGACAAGCAGGATAAGAAGGACAAGCAAGACAAGCAGGATAAGCAGGATAAGAAGGACAAGCAGGATAAGAAGGACAAGCAGGATAAGAAAGACAAGCAGAACAAGCAAGACAAGAAAGGCCAGCAGGACAAGAAGGATAAGAAGGATAAGAAGGACAAGCAAGACAAGCAGGACATCTCTGCCAGGGCGCTATACGACTACCAGGCAGGTCAGTCAGCCCTGGTGTACAGGAGCTCAGGGTCAGTAGTGTGGTGGTGATGTTGTATAATGGTTATGGAACTGGGCTTGTAAACCTAAGGTTGCAGGTTTTATCCCCAAGGATCTTGCCCTTGAATGACTGTCAAACTTATAGCACTGTCGTTTATGACCCAATTTTTCCTTTAAGGTCATATATATATATACATATCAAAAATTAGAATGTGTTCTCGTGAGAAATCATGACCTTACAAAATGTGGTTAACCATAGATTCTACTTTCCATAGATTCTACTTTTTCCATGAAAAAGTATGTGAACCGTTTTGAATTTCCTAGTTTTGCGTATTAACTGGTCATAAAATGTGATCTGATCTTCATCTAAGTCTCAAGTATAGACAAACACAAAGCTAATAACACACAAACAATTAGAATCTGTCATGTCTTGATTGAAAACACCCATTAAACATTCACAGTGCTGGGATATGTAGGGTCATTGTCCTGCTGCATCACCAACTGCTATTGAGTAACAGCTGGAGAACAGCCACCCTGACATTATCCTGTAGATACTTTGATAAACTTGGTTATTCATTTTCTCCTGAATAATGGCAAGCTGTCCAGGCCCTGGGGCAGCAAAGCAGCCACAAAGCATGATGCTCCCTCCACCGTACCTCACCGCTGGGATGGGTCAAAGCATGATGCTCCCTCCACCGTACCTCACCGCTGGGATGGGTCAAAGCATGATGTACCCTCCACCGTACCTCACCGCTGGGATGGGTCAAAGCATGATGTACCCTCCACCGTACCTCACCGCTGGGATGGGTCAAAGCATGATGTACCCTCCACCGTACCTCACCGCTGGGATGGGTCAAAGCATGATGTTCCCTCCACCGTACCTCACCGCTGGGATGGGTCAAAGCATGATGTTCCCTCCACCGTACCTCACCGCTGGGATGGGCCAAAGCATGATGCTCCCTCCACCGTACCTCACCGCTGGGATGGGTCAAAGCATGATGTTCCTTTCACCGTACCTCACCGCTGGGATGGGTCAAAGCATGATGTACCCTCCACCGTACCTCACCACTGGGATGGGTCAAAGCATGATGCTCCCTCCACCGTACCTCACCACTGGGATGGGCCAAAGCATGATGCTCCCTCCACCGTACCTCACCGCTGGGATGGGTCAAAGCATGATGCTCCCTCCACCGTACCTCACCACTGGGATGGGTCAAAGCATGATGCTCCCTCCACCGTACCTCACCTCTGGGATGGGTCAAAGCATGATGCTCCCTCCACCGTACCTCACCGCTGGGATGGGTCAAAGCATGATGTTCCCTCCACCGTACCTCACCGCTGGGATGAGCCAAAGCATGATGTTCCCTCCACCGTACCTCACCGCTGGGATGGGTCAAAGCATGATGTTCCCTCCACCGTACCTCACCGCTGGGATGAGCCAAAGCATGATGTTCCCTCCACCGTACTTCACTGCTGCGATGATGTTTTCATGTTGGTACTGTGGTACTGTGACACTGGGCTGGGGTGGCCACTGCTCACGTGGTGAACAGACAGAAACCCAAACAGACGAAATCACAAAATGAATGTCAGCTCATGCAGCAGTTCATGCAACCTCTCTCAAATGAAAAACCCAGGCCTCTTATAGCCCAATAATGACGTAATTGGCCACAGCTACGGTGATTACAATCAAGCTGTTATTCTAGGGCTCTTTTTTACCTCATTGAGCATCCATTGTGCCTTTGGAGTCATCTTGGCTGGGTGCCCAATTCTAGGGAGAGTAGCCAGAGCACTACATCTTTTGTGGAAAATTTGTCTAACTGTGGACTGATTAATATCAAAACTTTGTTACACTTTCCAAATCAACAATTCTTGGTTGTCTTCTGAGATCTCTTTTTTTGCAAGGTATGGTTCACACCAGCAGATGCTTGGATAATGCAATCATTTGTGTGTTATTAGTTTCAACACATTGTGTTTGTTCATTATTGTACCTTAGATCAAGATCATCCAATATATTAAGACAAATGTATACATAAATGCAGGCAATTCTAAATGGTTCACTTACTTGTTCTTGCCACTGTATATGTTTTCACTCCAATCCTAGCAGAGTACACCCCATTCAAAACTAAAGATCTCATTGAGCTGCTATGTGGTTTAAAATGGAGACCTGCAGGACGGTAGGTCTCCAGGAACAGGGCCAGGCAGCCCTGGTGTACATGCATGCATCGTTATGTTGATGTTGAGTTTTCACATTCTTTCCTTCTCCCCCACAGCTGATGATACGGAGATCTCTTTTGATCCCGGTGACATCATTACGGGCATTTCGATGACTGACGATGGCTGGTGGCATGGCTACAACCAAGACGGGTGCTATGGACTCTTCCCGGCCAATTACGTGGCACGGATCTAAGCCAACCCCGCCCACTCACTGCCTCAGCATATCACAAACGGGCTGCATGAACTGGGGGGGGCTATTATAACTCAGAAACAGGCTTCTGTTTTTGATTGGACAATCATTGCAAAAGCTCTGCAACTCAACAATATGGCCCAGCTATACTGAAGACTATGCCCATGTCTTTGAAAGCAGCAAGGTTTTAGGATATAAATCAATGCTTGCTGTTGGATAGGCTATGCCAGATGGGCCTGGAAGCAGTGGTGTTCTCTATCGGCAGATCAACATGAAGGGACAACATGGTGATGTCTGCATTATCTGCATTACTGGACAGCATTAGTCTACATTTAATTTTGTTAAGTTTGTTTTATGGTAAATGGTAAACGGCTGGCATTTATATTGCGCCTTTATCCAAGGCGCAGTATAATTGGGTGATGCTTCTCATTCACCCATTCACACACACACTCGGACACCAACGGCGATTGGCTGCCATGCAAGGCAGCTCGACACACCCAGGGCGGAAACAAAACCGGCAACCCTCCAACAGCCCTTACCGTGTCGCCCCGTTTTACTTGTGGCCATGCAAATAATTTTCAGGATTGAGAAAATACTCAACAATTTTGAGTGAACTTATTTGGAGCACTCATTTTATAAGTGTATCTGTGTGTAGCCAAAA
Source organism: Conger conger (assembly GCF_963514075.1). Classification (NCBI taxonomy): domain Eukaryota; kingdom Metazoa; phylum Chordata; class Actinopteri; order Anguilliformes; family Congridae; genus Conger; species Conger conger. The sequence continues at coordinate 77,342,223 of NC_083763.1, read as the reverse complement.
CAGGCTGGGTAAGATTACTTACTCTATATTTCTATTCTTTATTTGTGTATTATGTAATTGACTTTTGTATTCTAAGCTAATGACCTACCCCCCTGTGAATAAATTCTTCTTGGGGGGACAATATTGACCAGAGACCAACTGATCAGTGGCTTGGTACTTTATTGGGAAAAGGCAGTCAAGCTCTGCCTGGTGGTGCATGGTTCTTGTAATTTAATGTGAAGAGAACCCATGGACGTTTCTACGTCGGTTCTTGTCAAGTTAGCTTTAAGGAGCCCTCTAAATGCACGCCAACCTGGGCTCACGACTATCTATGCAAAATATAAGGCATGTACTGTGTTGGCTAGACCCCTAACCTGTGTTCTCCACTGAACTGAGATTCAGCAATAGTGCTAATCCCCATATTGAGTAATGGTAGCATATAAAGGAGAGTCGAGTGTAACCACTCCCAATGTTCGTACATGTTTAAAACCAATTTCTAGTTTCAAAATGGAGTCAGATAACGAAGGTGAATGTATTGACTCTATTGTGGAGATTCTTGGTCAGCCTGGACCAGTAGAGAGCGGAAGGCAGAGTGGTACTACTGTCTTTGTAACGTGGTTTATTTATTGGCTGATATAGACTCTCCGCATAGTGGTCACTAATATTTAACCCTACTAACATCCTTTCAGCAACACCAGAAGGAGTGCCACAAGGTTCCTTCTTGAAAGAGATTTCCTGAAGAGTCCAGGATACAACAATATACAATTTATTTTCGCATTCGTCCAGTTCCGAAATGCGGCTATATTATATACAGTCACTCAGCACTTTATTAGGACAACTGTACACCTATTTATTCATGCGATGATCTAATCAGCCAATTGTGTGGCAGCAGTAAAATCATGCAGAGAAGGGTCAGGAGCTTCAGTTAATGTGTGAAAATCTCATGTACTATAATGAAGACGTTAATTGTTTAGCTTGCTTAGCTTAGCTTCTTGTACAGGGTTTGCTACCGTTTCCAAAAAGGTATAATGTGTCATATTCAGGTAATGGACTGTTTAGGAATATCACTGCGTTCATATAGCAGAGTGAATATGCAGATGTGCATAATTACAGGATTTGGACTTGCTATAGATAAACCTTTAATTGTACTGGCTAACAGGCTCTGGTTCACCTAATTTTGAAATTAAAGTTCCATTGTAAATGTGATGCAGGTTGGTTAGAAAGCATTAAGGGGAGTCATTATTTTTGGAGAGCTTTTTGGACACTTTGGACATGCTTTATAAAATCATTTTCTCATATATGTGAATAAAACACATGTGAAGGTTAATTTTCTTTACATTCTGCATTGTTTTGGAGAGATTTGGAGACATGAGGACATCTGAGTGCAGTTTTGGGATATTTTTCCCAAATTTTGTGTACAATTTGGCATAATGTTTGTGTGCACATATTAAATAGTTTCAGGTTGGTACTTGACTTAGAAATGTAGCTATTCAGTGCTATATTTAGTGTAATTTATTTCTACACTGTATGTACAAATTGTACAAGCCTCTTCTTTAATTTAAGTCTTCAAACATGTGTGTGCAGTAAATATTCTTAGAGCTATTGACACTTTTATAGGATTAGTACAAAATAGGGGAGAACAGTCGAAATGGTTAATCTTGCGATCGCATTTTTAAATTGAAGAGTAAAGAATAGTAAAATATATTACGTTCGTCCTAAGTTATCTAGTTTTCGAAATGCCGTTTGAAAATATTACTTATCATTACTAATAATTTATCCAGACGAGAAATCGTGTGTTCAGTCTTCTCCGACGTTGTTCTTAATGGAATACCACAGTAGAGTGTATAGCGGCGCATGATAATTTCACGAGCTGATGGTTTCACCGCTTTTTCATAGCGGGGATAACTTGCCCGCAGTGAATTGCGACGGTGAAGGTGGCGTTTGAATGCTTTGAAATCTGCCTCCATGCCTCTTTTTGTCGACAACTCCTACTGTACGCGTGGGGCTACATTTCCTTTAATTATTTCACTTTTGTTTTGTTTCAACCAGAACATCACGGTTTCCCCCACCGTCCAATTAAATTTTCTTTCTGTAACCCTTTTGCTTAGCCTAACTGAACAGGTTTCCTAAAAGCTGATTGGTTCTGTTGGTAATTTCGATGATTGATTACATCATAGTAAACTTTTCGTTTGAGTCGTCTGTGATTGTTTACACACTTACACACTGATTTCACTCCTAAGAGTGTACATGTAATTATTAAGATGTTTGATACACACTTTCCAGTGACGCCTGGAAGGCAGCAGTTTTAGTGCAAATTATGCCACCTCCTCGCTTTCTCGTCGCCTGATAGAACTGTCCTCAGAGCACATTCCGATAAGAAGTCCTACCTGCGGAAGTTCACTATCAACTGCCAGATAAACCCGACGGACAGAACTTTTAAGCAGAGTAGCTAACTATTTGGAAAAAATATAGCTATCGATGGAGGCGTGCTTGTAAATAGCGATTTAGATTTGGATCCAAACCAGTTATCGGATTATATAAAATAATAAGCGGACTTAAATCATAGGCTTTCAGCAACCGAACGCAAGACGGAAGAAATCGTCGCTCATCGAGGAATGGCGTCCATATCGTCTCTCCCAGTTGAAGACCTCACCTGTCCGTTGTGCATTGACATCTTTGAAGACCCCGTCATGCTAAAATGCAGCCACAGCTTCTGTAAGACCTGTCTTGAAAAGTGCGTTGAGCCCCGCGGCACTGGACTATGCCCGGTTTGCAAATGGTCGTCCACAGAATTCCCCCTTCCGAACCTGGCCCTGAGGAACCTGTGCGAGTCCATGTTAAAAAACAGGATTAAGAAACCGGCTTCTGCGTCCGAATCACTCTGCGGTCTCCACGGCGAGAAACTCAAGCTCTTCTGTCTGAGCGATGAGGAGCCGATCTGCCTCGTCTGTCATTCTTCAGAGAAGCACGATAATCACAAAATGCGACCACTAAAGGAAGCCGCACTGAAGTATAAGGTTTGAAATACGTTTATTTAACTCATTACAGATAAACATCCGGAATTTGAACAACCAATTTTGACCAAATTGCTTCCCACAAGAAATAGGGTGAAGTCAGGTAATTTGGGACTCTTCAATTTGGTGGCAGACTCAAAAGAATTGGGGGTGAATTCGGGTAATCTGGGACATTTTTTTACTTCTGTGATTTATTACGATCTCAATCCAGCACATTAGATCAACACATTAGACCTTTCTGAGATCCTTAAGATGTTTTTCTAACCACACCTGAAGAAAGAATGGGGATATCATACACAGAGGAGACATGCCAATCCTATTAGTGTTCTTTGTGCAAAAAAAGAGAAATCTGCCTGAATCTGGGACACTTGTAATAGCCTGACTTTATGCATGCCAAGCTCAATATCACCAATTTCTAAAAAGCATTATGAAAAAATTAAAAAAGAAAGCTGAAAAATAAAATGTATATTATTCCTAGAAATGTCATTAATTCATATAAACATATATATATATATATATATATATATATATATATATAAACATTCTATTAAAATTGAATAATATTTTTTAAAATGAACGAAACAGCAAGCAACAATTAGATTAACGTATTATTAATTCGGTAATATGCTTGTATTTTGCTAAATTCAAATATAACTTCAATAAACCATATTTTCCCTGGGCAAAGCGATGCAATGGAAGTCATTGTGCTTTGCATGTAGCCACTCCAGAGACTGTAAGATTAATTGCTGGAATATGAACTCATGTGTTTGCAGGTGGAGGTGGAGAAGGCACTGAGGCACCTACAGGAGAAGCTGAAGGCCTTTATTAAGGAGAAACAGAAGAGTGAGCGAGACGCTAAGTTAATCAAGGTGCACAAATGTACTCCATTTAAATTTAAGACATTCAGAAAAAAAAAGTCATATTTCCCCTCTAAATCCACAGAAAAGAGTGATTTTCACATTTGCACTTCTGAAATAGAATTTTAAATGATGGCTTCCTTGCATAACATAAGTCAGATTATGTTTCAATTCCACAGAAGTGGAATGGATATGGGTTGGGATATAGGCTGTAGTTACAATGATAATGTAAAAAATGTAAAATGATATTCATACAATCATACCTGTATCTAAAATACATTCATACCCAGCCCCAAAAAATACCTTGAAACAAGGCTACTGGAGTTACCTGCAGTAAACTGGGCCTACAGAAGATTATACTGGGCCTTTACAGTTCTTCTACAGTTTTTAAAAATCACTTTTTCAATTTGCGTTGACTCATTTTTTTTTCGTAACAGAGTTCCGATGTACAGAACTCTTAATTCAGAGAAACAAGCTGACGCAAAGACTCTTACCTCAAGGCACTAAACTCACGGTTCACATACAAATGCAAAACTCAATCATTTTCCCCATTCAAAATGACACAAAATACAGTTTGAACCTATTTTTTTAGTGTTCTGTGTTTACAGACAATTATCAACAATTATTATGATTGCTATATGATTATAAATGCTACTGCTGAGCAAAATAAGGCCATTTGTGGATATCAAGTCTGCATTATACATTACACAAGTATGAATTGTGCATTTCACAATTACTTGATTTAATGTTACATGAGGCCATTTCATCCTGAGGGGAATAAGTCACTAATTTGCTGTACTTTCAAACTGTCAATCATGGTAAATTATTAGTACAAACTGCCCAGCATAGTTTTGAATTAGACTATAGTATCCTGGGCCCAGTTTAATCTAGTGCTCATTACAGTATGAAGAGATTAATTTCTGCAGGATTTGTTCATGGCATATGTTGGCTCATCTATAGACCACCTGAATGTAGTCTAAATTTAGGTTTTCTATGCTACCTTTGAGGGGGATTAAACTAAAACGAGGTTCAGCCTCAAATCTACACTATTAGGGGGTTTCAAACACATTTTAGTTTAAAACTTGTTTACCTAGAATAGGAGGGTATGGATACTTGAAAGTAGCAGGTACTGGATTCTGACTGGCTTACTCATCCTTTTGATGTGTTCTCTGGTGAGATACCTGGCTATGGCCAGACTACACGCCAGTCACAATGTGCGGTAGACCACCTTGCCAAGTCGTGTCAGATCCGAACCCAATGCGAGTGATATTCCACTCCTGCCACTTAATGCAGGATATTAAAAAAAAAACCCTGCATATAAATCGGATTTAAAAGAGTGTTGTAACTGTAGCCTATCTTTCCAAAACCACAGAATGCATTCTAGTTATCTTCATGGACAGGGCAAGGTATCGAAAAGCAAACATTTTGAGAGTAACTAGAACCGATAGTGTGTACATAGCCCAAGTAACGTTTGTTGCTAATACACTGCCTAATTTCATTTTAACAGAAGTACCAAATGTTTCTTTCAGAGCGACACTAAGTCTACACTAGTAGTAATACAAGAGGAGTTTGAGAAACTTCACCAGTTTCTGCGAGATGAAGAGGCGTCCAGGATCGCTGCACTGAGGGAGGAAGAGGAGCAGAAGAGCCAGAGGATGAAGGAGAGGGTTGAAAAAATGACAAAAGAGATTTCATCCCTGACAGACATGATCAGAGCTTTAGAGCAGGACATGAAGGCTGATGATATCTCTTTCCTGCAGGTGAGAACCAATTACTGTGTACGCACACGTGTGTTCATTTGGAATACACGTGTGTTAATGTAAGATACGTGTGTTAAAGTGGGGCGCATGTGTGTTAATGTGAGATGCATGTGTGTTAATGTGAGAAGCATGTGTGTTAATGTGAGAAGCATGTGTGTTAATCAAGCAATAGCTCAGGACAGGCAGTGGTACATTGTAATATTAGCTATCACATTGTGATAAAATTACAATATACCACATCCTGGAGTGAGTTATTGCTTTTAGTATAATTAAATGTATTATTTAGCTGATGCTTTTATCCAAAGGCATTTACAGTTGATTAGACAATGCAGGGGACAAGCCCCCTGGAGCAACGAAGTGTTAAGGGCCTAACTCAAGGGCCCAACAACTGTGTGGATCTTATCATGACTACACCAGGGCTTGAACCACCAACCTTCCAGATCCCAGTCATGTACCCTAGCCACAAGGCGACAGACTGCCTTTCATAAAATAGTTTTTTATTAGCAATGTAATTTACAAGAAAATAGTTCAGGGCGCTAAAATCTCTCATTAGCACCCTGTTGGTTGGTGTGTACATTGCTGTTCCTTGCCTGGTTATTTGGTTGATAGGAGTCATGCTAGATCCGGAACAACTGAACCGGGCCTTTATACACAGGCCCCCAGTTACAAGCACAAGGAAATTAATTAATGTAAAAAAAATAAAATAATAAAAAGAAGTATTTGTACATTCTGACTGCTTCGCGGTGGAGTGATAAATTGAAATAGAACTGTGCACAAGCATGTCATACCCATGGAATATTGTTAATTTATAAGAAGGGGAAGAAGTGATCGCTGAGTGTATACTATACTATAATACGATAACCTGACAATCAAATGCTATATTTATTTCAGAACTACAAGGCCATAAAGAGAAGGTACGTAAACTCCTGTCTCTTTTCTTTTGTACTGAACCCAAACCCAGCACAGTACTGCCTCCTGTTACTGTCTCTTATATTGTACTGAACCCAAACCCAGTGCAGTACTGACTCCTGTTACTGATTCTCATATTGTACTGAACCCAAACCCAGTGCAGCACTGACTCCTGTGTTTTTACAGCGCCGAATACAAAGTGTCAGATCCAGAGAAGCTATTAGGAGGGAATATCAATGTGGCCACACACCTGGGCAACCTGAAGTACAAAGTGTGGAAGAAGATGAAGGGGATTGTTCAGGACAGTGAGTTCTGTAAATGTACTGTTACACCTGTGGGATCGAATTCATCCTGAGTGTCTTACACTGTGAAGTACCTGTGTGTCTCAGGAGTGTCTGGCACTAAGTGTGTGTGAGTGAGTGGAGGAATGGCACTGAAACGGACAGTCATAGTTTCTCACGGGCACTTGCAGTCCTGTCAGCAGTTCTCAACAGTAATGCTGTAGAACAGTAACACACGCTCTAACTCTATGGGGTCTCACTTGGCAGACGTACAGCCAGAAACCAAGGAGTCCAGCGCCCCTCAGAGAAAGCTCTCCGGGTCAGAGGGCATCTATGAGGAGCTCCCCCAGGTACGGCCTGAACCCCCGGCCTCCAGTGATTCAGCTCAGCCAATCCTTGAACCTTGCTTTGCTCTCATGTTCTCCTTCTCATGTAAATGCTGCCATGCTGAGGTGTGATTTAAACATCTGTGATTTGATTTGATAGACTTATTTAGGCACACAAAAAAAAACCCATATAAGCGCAAAAAAGAACATCGTCATACATTAGATACAGGACAATTTGTGTGGGAGCCTATAGAAAACCAAAGGGGCTTATAAGAGCCCCCCTATATAACAAACATACACACAGTGAGCACTTTATTAGGCATTTATTAGACCAATTATTTTTTTTCTGCTGCTGTAGCCTATCCACTTAGAGGTTTGATGCTTTGTGTGTACCGAGATGCTCTTCTGCATACCACTGTTGTAGTGCGTGGTTATCTGCATTACTGTCACCATCCTGTCAGCTTTGACCAGTCTGGCCCTTCTCCTCTGACATCTCTCATTAAAAAGGCGTTTCTGCCCACAGAACTGCTGCTCACTGGATGTTTTTAGTTTTTTGCACCATTCTCTGCAAACTCTAGAGACTGTTGTGCATGAAAATACCAAGAGATCAGCAGTTTCTGAGATACTCAAACCACCAACAATCATTCCGTAGTCAAAGTCACTTTGATCAAATTTTTTCCCCCCATTCTGATGATTGACTGACCCCTATCTGCGTGATTTTATGCATTGCACTGCTGCCACATGTTCCACTGATTAGATAATCGCATGAATAAGTAGGTGTACAGATGTTCCTAATAAAGTGCTCACTGAGTGTACATACAGGTATGCATAAAAAAACCACACACACACAAAACAGCAATGAACAAAGGAAGAACACAAAAAAGTTATGTTTGGGGGTGGCACGGATGGTGCAGTGGGTAGCACTGCCGCTTCATAGCAAGGAGGTCCTGGGTCCCCGTCGGCCGGGGCCTCTCTGTGCGGAGTTTGCATGTTCTCCCCGTGTTTATTGGGGTTTCCTCCCACAGTCCAAAGGTGTGGGAAGGATAAGCAAGTTCAGATCACGGACGGATGGATGGATGGAAGTTATGTTTGGCAAATGGACTACAGCTGTTGGGGGTTAGGTGTCAGGGACACTTTGACACACCCAGGGTGGGGGATCGAACTGACTAACCTCAGAATGTCAGACCAGGCACTGAGGAAGTGCATGCTGGGATTGTCCTGTGGTGATTTTAAAGTTGTGGAAGAGTGCTCATATGCATGCTGGGATTGTCCTGTGGTGATTTTAAAGTTGTGGAAGAGTGCTGAAGTGCATGCTGGGAATTGTCCTGTGATGATGTTAAAGGTGGCGCAGGTCAGACGGAGCAGCAGCACCGACAGCAAGCAGAAGAAGCCCAGAATCCTGCAGCGCTTTCACTTACGGGGACAGCAGAAGGGAGACCAGCAGGACAAGCAGGACCAGCAGGATAAGAAGGACAAGCAGGATAAGAAGGACAAGCAAGACAAGCAGGACATCTCTGCCAGGGCGCTATACGACTACCAGGCAGGTCAGTCAGCCCTGGTGTACAGGAGCTCAGGGTCAGTAGTGTGGTGGTGATGTTGTATAATGGTTATGGAACTGGGCTTGTAAACCTAAGGTTGCAGGTTTGATTCCCAAGTAGGATCTTGCCCTTGTATGACTGTCAGACTTATAGCACTGTCATTTATGACCCAATAAGTCATTATATGTATATATATATATATGTTCCCTCCACTGTACCTCACCGCTGGGATGGGTCAAAGCATGATATTCCCTCCACCGTACCTCACCGCTGGGATGGGTCAATGCGTGATGTTCCCTCCACCGTACCTCACCGCTGGGATGGGTCAACGCGTGATGTTCCCTCCACTGTACTTCACTGCTGGGATGATGTTTTCATGTTGGTACTGTGGTACTGTGACACAGGGCTGGGGGTGACCACTGCTCACGTGGTGAACAGACAGAAAAACTCAAAAGACTTGGCAACCCAAACCGACAAAATCAGAAAATGAATCGCTCCAAATGTCAGCTCATGCAGCAGTTCATGCAACCTCTCTCAAATGAAAAACCCAGGCCTCTTATAGCCCAATAATGACGTAACTGGCCAAAGCTACGGTGATTACAATCAAGCCTTTAGCTGTTATTCTAGGGCTCTTTTTTACCTCATTGAGCATCCATTGTGCCTTTGGAGTCATCTTGGCTGGGCGCCCAATTCTAAGGAGAGTAGCCAGAGCACAACATCTTTTGTGGAAAATTTGTCTAACTGTGGACTGATTAATATCAAAACTTTGTTACACTTTCCACTTGTATGCAAATCAACAATTCTTGGTTGTCTTCTGAGATCTCTTTTTTGCAAGGTATGGTTCACACTAGCAGATGCTTGGATAATACAATCATGTGTGTGTTATTAGTTTAAACACATTGTGTTTGTTCATTATTGTACCTTAGATCAAGATCATCCAATATATTAAGACAAATGTATACATAAATGCAGGCAATTCTAAATGGTTCACTTACTTGTTCTTGCCACTGTATATGTTTTCACTCCAATCCTAGCAGAGCACACCCCATTCAAAACTAAAGATCTCATTGAGCTGCTATGTTGTTTAAAATGGAGACCTGCAGGACGGTAGGTCTCCAGGAACAGGGCTGGGCAGCCCTGGTTTACAGGCATGTATCGTTATGTTGATGTTGAGTCTTCACATTCTTTCCTTCTCCCCCACAGCTGATGATACGAAGATCTCTTTTGATCCCGGTGACATCATTACGGGCATTTCGATGACTAACAATGGCTGGTGGCATGGCTACAACCCAGACGGGTGCTATGGACTCTTCCCGGCCAATTACGTGGCACGAATCTAAGCCAACCCCGCCCACTCACTGCCTCAGCATATCACAAACGGGCTGCATGAACTGGGGGGGGGGGGGGGTATTATAACTCAGAAACAGGCTTCTGTTTTTGATTGGACAATCATTGCAAAAGCTCTGCAACTCAACAATATAGCCCAGCTATACTGAAGACTATGCCCATGTCTTTGAAAGCAGCAAGGTTTTAGGATATGAATCAATGCTTGCTGTTGGATAGGCTATGCCAGATGGGCCTGGAAGCAATGGTGTTCTCTACAGGCAGATCAACATGAAGGGACAACATGGTGATGTCTGCATTATCTGCATTACTGGACAGCATTAGTCTACATTTAATTTTGTTAAGTTTGTTTTATGGTAAATGGTAAACGGCTGGCATTTATATTGCGCCTTTATCCAAGGCGCAATATAATTGGGTGATGCTTCTCATTCACCCATTCACACACACTCGGACACCAACGGCGATTGGCTGCCATGCAAGGAGCACTCATTTTATAAGTGTATCTGTGTGTAGCCAAAACAGGCTGGGTAAGATTACTTACTCTATATTTCTATTCTTTATTTGTGTATTATGTAATTGACTTTTGTATTCTAAGCTAATGACCTACCCCCCTGTGAATAAATTCTTCTTGGTTTTGACTTGGGTGATCTCCATGACATTAATTCATCTTGTACCTTTTCAGTTACGACTGAATACTCAGGGGGACAATATTGACCAGAGACCAACTGATCAGTGGCTTGGTACTTTATTGGGAAAGGGCAGTCAAGCTCTGCCTGGTGGTGCATGGTTCTTGTAATTTAATGCGAAGAGAACCCATGGACGTTTCTACGTCGGTTCTTGTCAAGTTAGCTTTAAGGAGCGAGCCCTCTAAATGCACGCCAACCTGGGCTTGCGACTATCTATGCAAAATATAATGCATGTACTGTGTTGGCTAGACCCCTAACCTCTGTGTTCTCCACTGAACTGAGATTCAGCAATAGTGCTAATCCCAGGAACACATATTGAGTAATGGTAGCATATAAAGGAGAGTCGAGTGTAACCACTCCCGAGGTTCGCACATGTTTAAAACCAATTTCTAGTTTCAAAATGGAGTCAGATAACGAAGGTGAATGTATTGACTCTATTGTGGAGATTCTTGGTCAGCCTGGACCAGTAAAGAGCGGAAGGCAGAGTGGTACTACTGTCTTTGTAACGTGGTTTATTTATTGGCTGATCTAGACTCTCCACATAGCGGTCACTAATATTTAACCCTACTAACATCCTTTCAGCAACACCAGAAGGAGTGCCACAAGATTCTTTCTCGAAAGAGATTTCCTGAAGAGTCCAGGATACAACAATGTACAATTTATTTTTGCATTCGTCCAGGTCCGAAATGCGGCTATATTATATATAGTCACTCTGGACTTTATTAGGAACACCTGTACACCTATTTATTCATGCGATGATCTAATCAGCCAATTGTGTGGCAGCAGTGCAATTCATAAAATCATGCAGATAAGGGTCAGGAGCTCCAGTTAATGTCTGAAAATCTCATGTACTTATAATGAAGACGTTAATTGTTTAGCTTGCTTAGCTTAGCTTCTTGTACAGGGTTTGCAACCGTTTCCAACAAGGTATAATGTGTCATATTCAGGTAATGGACAGTTTAGGAATATCACTGCGTTCATATAGTAGAGTGAATATACAGATGTGCATAATTACAGGATTCGGACTTGCTATAGATAAACCTTTAATTGTACTGGCTAACAAGCTCTGGTTCACCTAATTTTGAAATTAAAGTTCCATTGTAAATGTGATGCAGGTTGGTTAGAAAGCATTAAGGGGAGTCATTATTTTTGGACACTTTGGACATGCTTTATAAAATCATTTTCTCATATATGTGAATAAAACGCATGTGAAGGTTAATTTTCTTTACATTCTGCATTAAAAAAAATGTTTTAAGCTTTTCTGACCATTCATGTGTCTGGACAAAAAATTATGCAAATGTTTTGGAGAGATTTGGAGACACGAGAACATCTGAGTGCAGTTTGCATCTTTCCCAAATGTTGTATACAAGTTGGCATAAAGTTTGTGCACACATATTAAGTAGTTTCAGGTTGGTCCTTGACTTAGAAATGTAGCTATTCAGTGCTATATTCAGTGTAATTTATTTCTACACTGTATGTACATGTATGTCTCAAATTCCTGAATTGTACTTCTTTAATTTAAGTCTTCAAACATGTGTGTGCAGTAAATATTTTTTTGAGCTATTGAGACTTTTATAGGATTAGTACAAAATAGGGGAGAAAAGTCGAAATGGTTAATCTTGCGATCGCATTTTTAAATTGAAGAGTAAAGAATAGTAAAATCTATTACGTTCGTCCTAAGTTATCTAGTTTTAGAATCTGCCTCCATGCCTCTTTTTGTCGACAACTCCTACTGTACGCGTGGTGCTAGATTTTCCTTTAATTATATCTCTTTTGTTTTGTTTCAACCAGAACATCGCGGTTTCCCCCACCGTCCAATTAAATTGTATTTTTGTAACCATTTTGCTTAGCCTAACTGAACAGGTTTCCTAAAAGCTGATTGGTTCTGTTTGTAATTTCGATGATTGATTACATCATAGTAAACTTTTCGTTTCAGTCATCTGTGATTGTTTACACACTGATTTCACTCCTAAGAGCGTACGTGTAATTATTAAGATGTTTGATACACACTTTCCAGTGACGCCTGGAAGGCAGCAGCTTTCATAACTAGAAAACTTAACAGCGACAGACTGCAAATGATGCCACCTCCTCGCTTTCTCGTCGCCTGATAGAACTGTCCACAGAGCACATTCCGATTAAAAAAAGTCCTACCTGCGGAAGTTCACTATCAACTGCCAGATAAACCCGACGGACAGAACTTTTAAGCAGAGTAGCTAACTTTTTGAAAAAATATAGCTATCGATAGAGGCGTGCTTGTAAATAGCGATTTAGATTTGGATCCAAACCAGTATTTGGGATGCTACAGATTATATAAAATAATAAGCGGACTTAAATCATAGGCTTTCAGCAACTTTTACCGAACGCAAGACGGAAGAAATCGTCGCTCATCCAGGAATGGCGTCCATATCGTCTCTCCCAGTAGAAGACCTCACCTGTCCGGTGTGCATTGACATCTTTGAAGACCCCGTCATACTAAAATGCAGCCACAGCTTCTGTAAGACCTGTCTTGAAAAGTGCTTTGAGCCCCGCGGCACTGGATCATGCCCTGTTTGCAAATGGTCGTCCACAGAATTCCCCCTTCCGAACCTGGCCCTGAGGAACCTGTGCGAGTCCATGTTAAAAAACAGGATTAAGAAACCGGCTTCTGCGTCCGAATCACTCTGCGGTCTCCACGGCGAGAAACTCAAGCTCTTCTGTCTGAGCGACGAGGAGCCGATCTGCTTCATCTGTCAGACTTCAGAGAAGCACGATAATCACAAACTGCGACCACTAAAGGAAGCCGCGCTGAAGTATAAGGTTTGAAATACATTTATTTAAATCATTATAGATAAACATCCGGAATTTGAACAACCAATTTGCTTCCCACAAGAAATAGGGTGAAGTCAGGTAATTTGGGACTCTTCAATTTGGTGGCAGACTCAAAAGAATTGGGGGTGAGTTCGGGTAATCTGGGACATTTTTGACTTCTGTGATTTATTCCGATCTCAATCCAGCACATTAGATCAACACATTAGACCTTTCTGAGATCCTTAAGATGTTTTTCTAACCACACCTGAAGAAAGAATGGGGATATCATACACAGAGGAGACATGCCAATCCTATTAGTGTTCTTTGTGGAAAAAAAAGAGAAATCTGCCTGAATCTGGGACACTTGTAATAGCCTGACTTTATGCATGCCAAGCTCAATATCACCAATTTCTAAAAACATTATGAAAAAAGAAAAAAAGAAAGCTGAATAATAAAATGTATATTATTCCTCGAAATGTCATTAATTCATATAAACATATATTTAAAAAATCATACTATTGTTTTCATAAAGAACTAAGCAAAATAAAGTATCAGGATAAATACTTTATATTTTTACATCTACTGTGTTCATTCATTTATAAACATTCTATTAAAATTGAATAATATTTTTTTAAATGAACTAAAATTCATGCAACAACAAGCAACAATTAGATGAATGTATTATTCATTCGGTAATACGCTTGAATTTTGCTCAATTCAAATATAACTTCAATAAACCGTATTTTCCCTGGGCAAAGCGATGCAATGGAAGTCATTGTGCTTTGCATGTAGCCACTCCAGAGACTGTAAGATTAATTGCTGGAATATGAACTCATGTGTTTGCAGGTGGAGGTGGAGAAGGCACTGAGGCACCTACAGGAGAAGCTGGAGGCCTTTATTAAGGAGAAACAGAAGAGTGAGCGAGACGCCAAGTTAATCAAGGTGCACAAATGTACTCCATTTCAATTTAAGACATGCAGAAAAAAAAGAAGTCGTATTTCCCCTCTAAATCCGCAGAAAAGAGTGATTTTCACATTTGCACTTCTGAAATAGAATTTTAAATGATGGCTTCCTTGCATAACATAAATCAGATTATGTGTCAATTCCACAGAAATGGAATGGATATGGGTTGGGATATAGGCTGTAGTTACAATGATAATGTAAAAAATGTAAAATGATATTCATACAATCATACCTGTATCTAAAATACATTCATACCTAGTGTAACGGTCAAGAAATGTGGTATGTCTCTTTAAGAGTTGATGTTCGGGTTGCGTGTGTGCGTAAGCAACGTCACTGCCCCGCGCTTGGCGCGAAAGTCGGAGAGTTGAGAGTTCGCCTACCGACAAAGAGGACAGCTATTACACATTCTCTTTTCTCTTTCATTGTTATGATTTCTGACGGTGATGTTTTGACGTGTGGACACTATTCATATATGTAAATGTAGAATAGAAGCCGTGAGACCTGGCTCGTATGGTCGATGAGGGGATATAGTAAATAAATTAATTGTGAATACCCAGTATTTGCTCCCCCACTCTGCTTGAGCTCCGCCATTACGGTACCAGACAGAAGAAGCATTACACTTGCCCCCGAAAATACCTTGAAACAAGGCTACTGGAGTTACCTGCAGTAAACTGGGCCTACAGAAGATTATACTGGGCCTTTACAGTTCTTCTACAGTTTTTAAAAATCACTTTTTCAATTTGCGTAGACTCATTTTTTTTTCGCAACAGAGTTCCGCCGTACAGAGCTCTTAATTCAGAGAAACAAGCCGACGCAAAGACTCTTACCTCAAGGCACTAAACTCACGGTTCACATACAAATGCAAAACTCAATCATTTTCCCCATTCACAATGACACAGAATACAGTTTGAACCTATTTTTGTAGTGTTCTGTGTATACAGACAATTATCAACAATTATTATGATTCAGTCATAAAAAACAACTCCATGCAATTGAGAAAATGCTACTGCTGAGCAAAATAAGGCCATTTGTGGATATCAAGTCTGCATTATACATTACACAAGTATGAATTGTGCATTTCACAATTACTTGATTCAATGTAACATGAGGCCATTTCATCCTGGGGGGAGAAGTCACTAATTTGCTGTACTTTCAAACTGTCAATCATGGTAAATTATTAGTATAAACTGCCCAGCAATTAGACTGTAGTATCCTGCGCCCAGTTTAATCTAGGGCTCATTACAGTATGAATAGTCTAATTTCTGTAGGCCCAGTTTAATCTAGGGCTCATTACAGTATGTCTGATTTCTGCAGGCTTTGTTCATGGGATATTTTGGCTTATCTGTAGACCAGCTGCATGTAGTCTACGTAATAGGTGCTGTATTCAGGAACTGTTTCTGATGTGTTGAACCTGTGTTTTGCTATCAGACTGGCTAGGTTAAGAACTGTATTCAATGTTTCAGAGTGACACAGAGTGTACCATACTACTAATACAAGAGGAGTTTGAGATGCTTCACAAGTTTCTGCGAGATGAAGAGGTGGCCAGGATCGCTGCACTGAGGGAGGAAGAGGAGCAGAAGAGCCAGAGTATTAAGGAGAGGGTTGAAAAAATGACAAAAGGGTTTTCATCCCTGTCAGCCACTATCAAAGCCTTAGAGCAGGACATGAAGGCTGATGATAACTCTTTCCTGCAGGTGAGCACTGATCACTATGTGAAATACATACAATACATAAGTGTCAATGTGAGAAAGTGCAGTCCGTAAGTATTTGGACAGTGGTACAATTTCTGTTCTTTTGTCCATTACGTTACATCACATGAATGGCATTTGGCAGACGCTCTTATCCAGAGCGACGTACAACAAAGTGCAAAGTGCATACCTATAACCAGGGATAAGTGCGCTGAAAGACCCCAGAGGGAAGTACAATTTCCAACTGCTACCTGTACAACAAAGATAAGGGCCTATTTGATCATCGGATTAAAACATTTTTTTTATCGTTATACCGCAACACGCAAATGTGTGAATAAACTGCTTACCTATTCAAACAAAACTCGCAACGGTATCATCTAATACACAAGTAAATAACACAGGTAAAGACAACAGTTAAGGTTTACAGGGAGGAAGGGAGAGGTGCAGCTTGAAGAGGTGTATCTTCAGTCTGCGCTTGAAGATGGAAAGAGATTCTACTGTTTTGACCTCCATGGGGAGTGCGTTCCACCACCGTGGAGCCAAAACAGACAGTAGTCATGAGCGGAAGGTAGAGGTTCGGAGAGGGGGAGGCACCAGGCGGCCTGTGGTGGCCGAATGAAGAGGTCTGGCAGGGGTGTGGGGTCTGATGATCTTTTGGAGGTAAGCTGGGGCTGATCCCTTAACTGCTTGGAAGGCTAGCACCTTGTTTTGAATTTGATGCGAGCCATGACATGCAGCCAGTGGAGGGAAGTAAGCAGGGGGGTGAAATGAGAGTGTTTGTGAAGGTTGAAGACCAGATGAGCTGCTGCATTCTGGATAAGTTGGAGGGGTCTGATGGTGGATGCTGGGAGGCCAGCCAAGAGGGAGTTGCAGTAGTCCAGGTGGGACAAAACCATCGCTTGGACCAGGAGCTGGGTCGAGTAGGGGGTGAAAAAGAGGTGGATTCTTCTGATGTTGTATAGGAGGAACCTGCATGACTGGGTCACCACCACAATGTTCTCAGTGAGGAACAGTCTGTTGTCCATCACCATGCCGAGGTTCCTTGCGCAGGGTGATGGGGTCAGTGAGGTATCCCCTAGGGAAATGGAGCGATCCAGATGGGGACGGGTAAGAGCAGGAAGGAAGATAATTTCAATCTTGCCTGGGTTGAGCTTTAGAAGGTGGTTGTCCATCCAGCTCTGGATGTCACTCAGGCAAGCAGAGATGCGGGCTGAAACCTGTCTGTCAGATGGTGGGAATGAGATGAAGAGTTTGGTATCATCAGTGTAGCAGTGGTAGGATAGACCATGAGCAGTGATAACAGGCCAAGGGAACGAGTGTAAAGAGAGAAAAGAAGCAGGCCTAGGACTGAGCCCTGGGGGACTCCTGTGGCAAGGGGCCAAGTTGTCTATACTGTACCAGCCCAGGCAACCTGGAAGGAGCGACCAGAGAGGTAGGACTCAATCCAGTTCAGGGCTGTGCTGCAGATCCCCGTTGCTGACAGGGAGGACAGGAGGATGGAGTGATCCACAGTGTCAAAGGCAGCAGAGAGGTCAAGGAAAATGAGGACAGAGGAGAGTGAGGCTGCTTGTGCGGCATGGAGTGATTCACTGACAGAGAGGAGTGCGGTCTCTGTTGAGTGACCAGATCTGAAGCCAGACTGATGGGGGTCTAGCAGGTTGTTCTTAGAAAAGAAAGAAGAAAGTTGATTAGAAGCAGCTTGTTCGATTGTTTTAGAGGAATAGATACCGGGCGGTTGTTCTGGATGATAGAGGGGTCCAGGGTAGGCTTTTTTTTTTTAGCAGCGGGGTGATGTGAGCCCTCTTGGAGGACATTAAAGTGCAGACTTTTTTAATTGAACTTTTTAATTTTTTATTACACGATTGAAATGTTGAATAAATGAGGAAATAACATTGATTTAACAGTTGGATAAAATTGCTTTAAAACTGATCTCCAGTGAATAGTTTCAGGTTAAGTTAAAAATCTTTATTCATTACATAGTGGAATGCGTTGAGAACAAAATAACATAAGAATGATCAATGGAAATCAAAATCATTAACCCATGGAGGTCTGGATTCAGAATCATACTCAAAATAAAATAAAATGGCACGTGATGTGCCATTCAAAACACATCCAATCCCCCAAACAACTCAAAATTATCAATCAATACCAACAGGAGAATACACTCACTGAAATTTGGCACATTAAGTAAAATTGTATTGCCAATTTAACTTTGATTTTATTTACAATAACTGTTAATCATTTTGACGAAAATGAGATTCATAAGAAAAAGAGAAAAAAAAACACTGAAATGTGAGTAAGTGTATTGAAATAAAAGTATATACTGTAGTTTGCTCACATGTTTGAACATAACCTATAGATTATTATCTGTGTTTATTATATGTAGCCTTCTTTCTTAAGGGTGCCAATAATTCTGGAGCTGACTGTACATGTGTGTTGAAGTGAGACGCGTGACTGTGATTGTAAGATACGAGTGTGTGTTAATCTGAAGGTCGTGGGTCTGTATGGGATTCATGATCATCACTGTCAATATCACCCTCAAACAATGAAACTGACATCTGGACATCACAAAACATTAAATATGACCATTGTTGTGAATACAATATTTAAACTTGGCAATAATTTATGAAACCTACTGACAATCTAATACTATATTTATTTCAGAACTACAAAGCAATAAAAAGAAGGTATGTAGACTCCTATGTCTCTTTTCTATTGTACTGAACCCAAACCCAGTGCAGTACTGACTCCTATTACTGATTCTCATATTGTACTGAACCCAGTACTTATTCACGTTACTGACTTTTATATTGTACTGAACCCAAACCCAGTGCAGTACTGAATCCTGAATGTTGTTACAGAGCCCAATACAAAGTGTCCAATCTAGAGAAGGTGTCAGGAGAACGTATCAATGTGGCCACACACCTGGGCAACCTGAAGTTCAGCGTGTGGGAGAAGATGAAGGGCATTGTTAAGTTCAGTGAGTTCTGTAAATGTACTGTTACACCTGTGGGATCTAATTCATCCTGAATGTTTTTACTGCGAAGTACCTGTGTGTCTTGGGTGTGTCTGGCACTAAGTGTGTGTGAGTGAGTGGAGGAATGGCACTGAAACTGTCAGTCATAGTTTCTCACGGGCACTTGCAGTCCTGTCAGCAGTTCTCAACAGTAATGCTGTAGAACAGTAACACATGCTCTAACTCTATGGGGTCTCACTTGGCAGACATAGAGCCAGAAACCAAGGAGTCCAGCACCCCTCAGAGAAAGCTCTCCGGGCCCATCCCAGAGGGAGCCAACACCTCGGGGAAAATGTCCCAGGTATGGCCTGAATCCGCAGCCTCCAGTACTTCAGCTAATTGAACCAGTTAAAGCCGGTTTGTTTGGCCTGCCTTTTGCTGCATGTGTTATTTCTCCTTTAAATGCTGTTGAAGAGATTGTGCTGAGCTGTGTGACGTAGGGATGGATGTGGTTGATTACTGTAAGTCATTGAACCGGTTAGCCAACATCCTAAAATAGTTGAAATGGCAGCCTTTTTCCAGCATGTAAGGCATCTGCTTATGCAACCAGAGCATGTAAACCTCACTTCTCCCACCTTCTTTTTCTGTTCCAGATTTTATTTGAACAAAAGTAAATATCCCCTAAATTCTCTATAATTTCCCCACCAAGTTTTCACAAAGGTAAACATCAGCAGTCTGGCATCTTACAATAGTTACAATAGAGACAAGAGAACCCTCCCGAAGCCCAGTCAGTACTTGGCTTTTTTTTTTTGCACCATTGTAGTCAGGAGAGTGCTGAAGTGCATGCTGGGATTGCCCTGTGTGTTGATTTCAAAGGTGCAACGATCCAGCAGCAGTGCCGCTAGACATAAGCGTCTGATCAAGCGGATTCAAATACGACCACGTCAGAAGGTGGACAAGAAGGATTGTGATGAGCTGGACATCCGTGCCAGGGCGCTATACGACTACCAGGCAGGTCAGTCAGCCCTGGTGTACAGGAGCTCAGGGTCAGTAGTGTGGTGGTGATGTTGTATAATGGTTATGGAACTGGGCTTGTAAACCTAAGGTTGCAGGTTTTATCCCCAAGCAGGATCTTGCCCTTGTATGACTGTCAGACTTATAGGCAGGTCAGTGAGCCCCTGCTGTACATGGACACTATTGTTTATGATCTCATTTTCCGTTTGAGGACAATAAGTGGTAGAATGTATGTAGGAAGTAGATTGAAGAAAAAAATGAGAATGTATTTTCTAGTGATCCTGGACATCTACCGTCCTGTAGGTTTTCACTCCAACCATAACAGGGGCAGCCTGTAGCGTAGTGGTTAAGGTAAATGACTGGGACACGCAAGGTCGGTGGTTCTAATCCTACTGTAGCCACGAGCCGTTAACCCTGCATTGCTCCAGGGGAGGATTGTCTCCTGCTTAGTCTGTACGTCGCTCTGGATTCAATGACTAGAGATATCATTGAACTGCTAAGTGGTAGCATCAGGTGTAGGGTTAAAATGCAGACGGTAGGTCTCCAGGAGCAGGGCCGGGCAGCCCTGGTGTACAGGCATGCATCGTTATGGTGACGTTGAGCCCTCACATTCTTTCCTTCTCCCCCACAGCTGATGATACGGAGATCTCTTTTGGTGCCGGTGACATCATTACGGGCATTTCGATGACTGACGACAGCTGGTGGCAGGGCTACAACCCAGACGGGTGCTGTGGAATGTTCCTGGCCAATTACGTGGCACGCATCTAAGGCCAACCCCATCCACTCAGAACCGGGCTGAACTACCTACTCCAGCTACCAAGGGGGTAGTCATCATAACTAATAATAAGTTTTTATATATGTGATCACTCCAGCACTTAAAACCATATGTCCCTCTAGGCTTTTGAGCGCACTTGTCCCTGGTCATGATTTGCAGCTTATTCAGCGTCTAAGACAGGGGTGCACAACGTCTGTGAGCTGATTTTTGTTCCAACCAATTGCCTTAATTTTTTCTGTTCTGACAGCTCTATAAACTCTGTTGGTTCACTCCTGTATTTGAGCACAGTACAATCTTTAGGATACACTAGCAGTCTGCAGCTATAGCTGGTGCATATACAAATGTCTGCTCAAGACATTATTTAGCTAATTAAATAATCAAGAGCAGGTCGGCCCTTGCTCTGCACCTCTGGTCGAAGAGCATCTGCCAAATGATCGTAATGTGATGTGACTGTACTGAAGAGCATACCCGCGTCTTGAAAGCAGCATGGTTTTAGAGTTGTATGATTACTGGAATATAATATTACATTTACATTACATTAATGACAGTTGGCAGACGCTCTCCAGAGCGACGTACAGTTGATTAGACTAAGCAGGAAACAATCCTCCCCTGGGGCAATGCAGGGTTAAGGGCCTTGCTCAAGGGCCCAACGGCTGTGCGGATCTTATTGTGGCTACACCGGGGATTGAACCACCAACCTTGCGGGTCCGAGTCACATACCTTAACCACTACACTACTACCCTGTAATAATAACAACAATAATCATCATCATCATCCTTTTATTATGCAAGGACAAGCAGATTAGGTCCCTATGAGGCTGTTACTGAGCAGGAAATCCAGTGGGTGGCAGCTGAGTTCCCCAGGAACTCCTCCAGGGAAAGCGGCATAAAGCTAGTGCCTGAGTAACAGTGTATTGTAGTTGACCTGTCTTGCTTTCTCCTGTTATGTTTTGTGCTGTAAAAATGAAATAAATAATAAATAATTCACGAAACTTTGAAACTTTGTAACTACAAGTTTTACTTTACAAAGGACCAAATTCCAATACGTAAGTCGAGAATTACTGCCCCACAGCTCTGTCCAGCCTGAAAAATCCTCCGGTACACGGTCTGGCAGATCCTCAAGCTAGCACGTTAGCATGGTGGATGGTGGGGAAAGCCAAATGAGGAAGTCAAAGCAAGGGGATATGTGTTATTTATTTATTTTTAAATCAGTGAAAGAACAATCATTCTGTTAGACATTCGTCACTTCAATGGAAAACAAAGACTTTGTAAAGGTTAAAGGGAAGAAAGCATTTTACATTTTATTACTAGCATCTTTGCACCTTCAAAAAAGAAGAAGAAGAAGCTTATTTCGGAAATTTTTTTGAAACAATGACTCATTACACACATGCATCATATGATATTTTCATATGGTCTGTGCATGTGTGTAATGAGTCATTGTTTCAAAAAAAGTTTTCTGTCAATCCATTTTTTTATAAGAATGGACACAGTCAATGTATTTCACAATGGCAATTCCAATGGCTCTTATGAAAAAGTATCTCGGTTTATGGATCTCAGATTTGGAGAAGTGTGTACGTGTGAAAGCTCATCAAATGAAGAACCAAAAGAAGATTACTGATGATTTTGCTTGAAATTCACAGTCACATGTCTGGGGGAGACTGAAGGTGGACCTAGTATCTGCCAATGGCTGAACAGTTTTCTGTACTTCTGTACAGTTTTCTTTACTTCTCAGCACATGATGGAGCAGCATAATTGGGCCACCACTCTGAGGGTGGGGGGGCCCTGATCAAACCGGAATCACCGCCCGGGGCATCAGATTCTCCTTCTGGTCGCTGGGGGACGGGGTCGTGGTGGTGTTTCCTCAGTTAACATGGGCAACAGTTAAATAAACAGGGTAAATAAACAATTGGCAGAAGCAGAAGTTAATTTCTTTATCTTAATTTCTTTTGTCTCTTTACTCTAATCACAAAAGCATTTCATGGGGGAGTCCAAGTGCTCAAGTGTCCTGTGGTCGCCATGACAACAGAAAAACACATTCAGATAGATAAAAGCACACATACTGTATATTCTCTGATTTCCGTTGGGAGTTGAATATGATAGTTGATCTAAACTACAGTAATTAGACAGTGAGGTCACCCCATGCCCTCTCTGTTCGCTGACCTCTGATCTGTGTCCTGGTCATAGGGCTGCTATCCCACTTTAACAGAAACCTTCACTGGGCAGATTCTCAGAGCAACGCAATCAGAGCCGACGCTAAACCAGGGGAAAAGCGGGTCAGTGAATACGTGTTTGAAGGTGTGCAGAGACGTGTTGCTGGTGGGGTCAGAGAAGGACAGCCTGTCCCTTTGCCAGTCCAACCGCACTCTGACCCTTCTCACGTCCCTCCAGACATTCAGCTTAGTATTCGTCCGGATCCCTGACCTGCTCATTACTCCATATTCCCCATCTGAATAACATATGCCCCACATTTCACCCCACTTGGGCTCCCCGTCATCAGATGCCTTCTCAGCTACACCAAGCGCCCAGTTAGAACTATCCCCAACCTCTACATCCCAGCAGTGTTTCCCTGTAAAGCCTTCAGATCCGAACACTTTAATACCATCATCATCATCTTCAATGTCATCATCGTCATCATCCTCGTCATCACTGTCATCATCGTCATTATCATCACTGTCATCATCATCATCATCATCATCATCCTCATCATCATCCTCGTCATCATCATCATCATTATCATCATCATCCTCGTCATCATCATCATCAGAACTCAGCTCTGTCTCTCCACTGTATCTCAGGCTGGTCAGATCGCCAGACAGGGTGAGATTTTCTCCTTTGGTGTTCGGATCTAAAATTACAGGAGCTGAAGAGAGGGTGGAAGACAGTTAAAATGGATTATTATACAACTGCACAGAAATAACAAACAAAAAAAACTCAGTGAATGCTGAATATACACTTACTGAGCAGTAGAAACATTATTAGTGAGCACGGTAGCGATGGTTGGCACTTCCATTCAGCTGTTTCAAAACCAACCTCAATGCCATTTCGCAGGTCTACTACAATGCCAACGGACTTAAAAGAATTACCAAATTTAACTCCGACGGATCTCGACAGAAGACCACTCATTTTGTGGGCAATTCCTACGTGCTTTTTCTCATTTCATGACTGTACAGTACATTCTATTATATTTTCCAAATTCTACATTTCAACGATGAATTGTCCATGGACTTAATATGTGGGAGACGCATGCTAACATGAACTAGGCTAATTGAACGTTATATTGTTATTAAACGGACATGAGAATCCCAAGAGAGCACTGACACTGACAGCAGCCAGCCTGAAGGACTGTCTAAAGTGGTAAGCAAGCACTCAATTTATGAAAATGGAGTACAGTAAATAATCTGTAAAGCGAGGGCGGCCAAAAAGAGGTCAGCTGGGTCGGTGTACATAAACTGAAAATTTACAGCACTCCTGGATTAGGTTTTCTGAGCTGCACTCCTTCGTCAGGGGCGTCTACCTTAGCTAATGTAGCTACTGTAGCTATATTGGCTAGCTACCACTAGTAAAGCTAAAATACGCGGTATCCGTTTTCCGAACATGCACTGTATGAAATTAAACACAAACTAATTAAACGTCTTAGTAGTCATTACAGTAGTCTTTTGAGGCTATCAGCAAATGCAAACATTTCACTTGTTCACATTTTTGTGATTAATACTAATCCTGGGTTCGGCCTCCCTTTGCTCTCAAAACGACCTCAATTCTTTGTGGCATGGATTCCATAAGCTGTTGAAAAAATTCAACATACTGTGGCTGCATACTGATACTGTTCCACATTCGCATTGGTTGCATAACACAATTTCTGCAGATTTGTCAACTGCACAGTCATGCTTCAAATCTCCCATTTTACCACATCCCAAAGGTGCCACTGAAGAACACTGAACTCATTGTCATGTTCATGAAACCAGTTTGAGACTAATTTGTGTAACAGGTGTAACGGTACATTTACAATACTCACTGTACTTAACAATCCGCTTCATCTTCTTCCACACTCTGTACTTCAGGTTTCCCAGGTGTGTGGCCACATCGATACGCCCTCCTGACACCTTTTCTGGATCTGATACTTTGTATTGGGCTCTGTAACAACAATTGGGAGTCATTATTGGACTGGGTTTGGGTTCAGTACAATATAAGAGTCAGGAACAGGAGTCAGTACTGCACTGGGTTTGGGTTCAGTACAGTATAAGAGTCAGGAACAGGAGTCAGTACTGCACTGGGTTTGGGTTCAGTACAGTATAAGAGTCAGGAACAGGAGTCAGTAGGGCACTGGGTTTGGGTTCAGTACAGTATAAGAGTCAGGAACAGGAGTCAGTAATGTGCTGGGTTTGGGTTCAATACAATAGAAAAGACACACAAATATGAGTTTACATACCTGCTCTTTGTGGCCTTGTAGTTCTGAAATAAACAGAATTCGATTGTCATTCATTATTTCTCAGTACAAATAATTTAACCACAACTATCATATTACTATGTTTTTGGTTCTAATGAAGGCTTGGAATGGCCAACACTATTGTTAGATTAAAACTTTGATTTTGGAGCATTATACAAAGTGTGTGTCTCATTCCTTCATACTTGGCGCATCGGGGACCCCTAATTGCGGCAAATATTGGAGTCTACCTGTGGCAAATTGAATTAATTGGAGATAGAAAGGCACGCACTGGTGTATATAAGGTCCCACAGTTCACACTGCATGTCACGACAAAAAACCAAGCCATGAAGTCTAAGGAACTCTGTAGACCTCCGCGATAAAATTGTGGCGAGACATTGATCGGGGCAAGGGTATGAAACCAGTTTTTAAAACTATGAGTGGTCCCAGGAGCACAGTGGCCTCAATAATTATGGAAGAAGTTTGGAGCCACCAGGACTCTTCCTAGAGTTGGCTGTCTGGCCGGGGAAGAAGGGCCTTGGTCAAGGAGGTGACCAAGAACCCAACGGTCACGCTAACCAAACTTCTGAAGTCCTCTGCAGAGATGGGAGAACCTGTTCGCAGGACGATCATCTCAGCAGCACGCCATCAATCAGGCCTTTATGGTAGAGTGGCTGAACTGAAGCCTCTCGAGTAAAAAGAACATGACAGCCCACTTGGAGTTTGTCAAACAGCATTTAAGAGACTATGAGACCATGAGGAAAAGGATTCTCTGGTCTGATAAGACACAAGTGTTTCACACAGCAATCGGTTCTCACCTGCAGGAAAGAGAAATCATCAGCCTTCATGTCCTGCTCTAAAGCTCTGATCGTGTCTGACAGGGATGAAATCTCTTCGGTCATTTCTTCAACCCTCTCCTTCATCCTCTGGCTCTTCTCCTCCTCTTCCTCCCTCAGTGCAGCGAGCTTAGCCGTTTTTTCATCTTGCAGAAACTGGTGAAGTTTCTCAAACTCCTCTTCTATTTGTTTCACTGTGCTCTCAGCCTGATTCTGAAAGAAATATTTGGGTGCTTTTGTAAGAACACACTATCTACAGGCGATAGGTCCTAAATTTAAAGATAGGCTTTCTGCTGTAAAGTGCACCTTGATTAACTGTGCTTCTTGGTCACTCTTCTGTTTCTCTTCTGTAAAGGCCTCCAGCTTCTCCTTTAAGGGTTTCAGTGCTTTCTCCACCTTCTCCTGCAAACACATGAGCTTATGTTTCAGGAATGAGGCTTACAATGTCGGTTGTAATTAATCTTACAATGTACCCTTCTGAGAATTACGGTAAAGAGTTTTGAAGCACTATTGTGACAGTTGGGGAAAAATTGCTTGCCATTCTGCCTGGTAAATTTATGTTATATAATTTTCTTGAAGGATTGCCGCAGGATTACTGATTTAGCTGGATAACTAAGGAGGAAAACCTGGACCCCACCAAAATCTGGAACATGGACTTAAGTAAAAAGTGCTGTTCCAGGTTTTTCTTTGGACAGTTATCCAACTAACTCGGTAATTTGTCAGTTTTGTGGACATGGATTATGGATTATTCATAATATCAAACAACAGCTCTAAAAATTTTATATAAGCTACATATGTGTCTATAAATACTAGTCATTTCGACATTTACTACAATATCACAGAATGTGTGAGTTAATATCAAATACAGTGACAACCTACCCCACTAAAAAATAATAAAATAATTTTTTCTTAAATCAGTTGCACTATGAAATTTATACAAGAACTTTAACAAAAAATGCCTGAATAGGCCTAAACTATATTATTTTCAATAAAACAAATGAATAATTTCATTCTTAAACATGAAAAATATGAAATGCTCTATTTCTAACAAGATTTTAACACTTTACAACAATTCATTACAATTAAAAGCAGTTTACAACACTTAAAAACAGTTTTGGCATATGGGCTTGAAGCTAGCATGGATTTATAGTATCACATTTGACTCAAGAAACTGCGTATTACTGTCATGTTAAACAAATGTATGTACAATATTGCGACTGCTAAACAAAAAATAGATGAGTTTAGAATTATGACTTTAAAGAAAATCCATTTCACAGTGTCAACGCCCCCCCTCCCAGGCCAAGCCCTGTAACTTTGCTTTATATTAATTCATTTATATGTATCATATTAAAACTGCTAAATGTTTTGCAAAATGGAATTTAAAAAATAAAAAAGCAGGAAAATAAAATCAAATAAGAACACACCCTTGTCGGTCATATTTACGTTAAGTTGAGTTCAAATTTCAGGAAGTGGGTGCTCATTGGTGTGGTACTTGACCTATCACATCAAAATAAGCGCGGACACTGACCAAGTCAGACGGCGTTAATACCTTTGAGAGCAAGCGTACATCCATCCGTGTGATTATCAGACTACACTTAAAGATAAAGAAAATAAATATAATATGCGTTGGCGCTTGTGTGTTGGTTGTTGATGGCAAACTCATATTATCAAGCATAGATTGAGTTCTCAAACGGCAGTCCCCCCCCCCTGCGGTTAGCCTAATGCCCTCCAATTAAATTTGTTCTGACGCCGACTAGGACGTTGAGTTTGGCTTGGTGTTTGCAGTTTGTTCATACATTTGAGTGTTGCGGTATTACGATTTTAATAAATAAATAAATAAATAAAAAATAATAATAATCTGATGATCAAATAGGCCCTGGTCCGTATCTGTGTTGTGCAGGTAGCAGTTGAAATTGTACTTCCCTTGGTTATGGGTATGCACTTTGCACTTTGTTGTACGTCGCTCTGGGTAAGAGCGTCTGTCAAATTCCATTAATGTAATGTAATGTAATGTAATGTAGTACAAGTAACCCAATTTTACAATCCAAAACCATCCCCGGTCTCCCACATGAGATCTGCCATCGCAAATGAGAAGCGCTATATAAACTGCATGTATTATTTACTGTTCAAAGCACAATTATAGGCTACATTATTTATGGCCGTATGTATTTGGAGAAGCGCTTCGCGCTGGAAATTCAGCGTTTCAACGTTTTATGAGCATGCTCCTTGAAAGTTGTTTGATCTGAGCGATCTGTTTGCAACCTTTGTCGTGGAAAAGAGAATGGAATTTCAACAGTGTCCCTTGTGATCTTTAGCCCTCTCGCGCTTCTCTATGGCGTTGTGATAAAAACGTAACATTGGCCCTGTTTGAGCAGGACTCCACATGAGTTATTAGCATATGGCATATGCAGTATTTGATCTATCTCACGATTTAAATACCTTATACATAAGCGCTGCTTCCTGGATGGGTCGCAGTTTGTGACTCTCGTGCCTCTCTGAGGTTTGGCAGATAGAGCAGATCGGCTCCTCATCGCTCAGACAGAAGAGCTTGAGTTTCTCGCCGTGGAGATCGCAGAGAGATTCGGACGTGGAAGCTGTTTTGTTAATCCGGTGCTTTAAAAAGCTCTCACACAGGTTCTTCAGAACTCGATTGCCACTGGGGTCCTCTGTAGTCTTCTCCCTACACATCGGACATTCTCTTGCCCTGTTCTCTTCCCAGCACTTGAGCAGACAGGCTTTGCAAAAAACGTGGCTGCATTTTAGGCCGACAGGTTCGGTGAAGATGTCCATGCACACGGCACAGGTGAGGTCGTCTTCGGGGAGAGCCGAGCTGGAAGCCATTTCAGTATGAGCTTTTCCGCAACCTTGCACCCTGGCCTAGTAGCCAATGATTTAGTTTCACTTTCTCTGAGTGTTTTGCGCAATCATCCGCAAAAAAAAATAAAAAATACTAAAGTTAGGGGCAAAATTAACGGATTCTGAGTAAGTATACTCATTACTCCTGCCAATGAAACATCGGTTGTAATATGTTTTGCGATCATCAATCTCCTGAAATCTAGCTCAATTAGAACTCCACTCTCTCCATTGAAACTGACTGTGAACCTGCTGTCGACATGCATTGCAGTGCTTCCAGCCTCCTGAAGGGGGCAGCGCACACCCTCCTGCGGTATCTTCTTTCATAACCAGATGGCGTGCTGGAACTTTAGCTGAGGCGCAGTGCAGAAGACATTTTATTTATTATTTTCACGTTTAATGTATTTATCATTTCTTTAAAACTGTGCAGTCCAAGAGGTTGTGTTTGCTGGTACGGGGTCATTGTGTTTCTGTGATTTTGCATATTTCTACCAATTTCTCAACACTGAACATTTCAGGGGGATGTGAATGAAAGGCATGGTTTGAAAATGTAAATGTCCACTCAACACGTATGAATAAGCAAAACACACACACATGCGTGTATGCCAACACACTTCAATTTCATCTCATTTAGAAAACAAGAAATGTTTAATGACTTTCTTTCACTTTGTTTAATGAACCTTGAAATTAATTAAAATGAACAGAAATATATTTTCATTGGTTGAATTCACACACAAAGAAATCATTCTGCAAATGTTAAATAACTAGGTCATTGTTTTGTTCTACTTCATGAATAGCAAATATTGCAGCAAATTGGGGCTGTTGGGGCTAACTCATCCTGTTATGGCTCTGTTCTAGTGTGTGGATGGGCCCCATGGTCTGGTATCTGTTAAGGCTCTGCTCCAGTGTGTGGATGGGCCCTATGGTCTGGTATCTGTTAAGGCTCTGTTCTAGTGTGTGGATGGGCCCCATGGTCTGGTATCTGTTCAGGCTCTGTTCTAGTGTGTTCTACTGCAGCCAATTGTGTGGCAGCAGTGCAATGTATACAATCTTGTAGATACTGGCCAGGAGCTTCAGTTAATGGTCACATCAACCATTAGAATGGGGAAAAAATTAGATTGAAGTGACTTTGACCATGGAATGATTCAAATAAATAAATACATCATAAAGTGCTCACTTCCTGGGTTCGAATCCCCGTCGGCCGGGGCCTCTCTGTGCGGAGTTTGCATGTTCTCCCTGTGTCTGCGTGGGTTTCCTCCGGGTACTCCGGTTTCCTCCCACAGTCCAAAGACATGCAGGTTAGGCTGATTGGAGAGTCTAAATTGCCCGTAGGTATGAGTGTGAGAGTGAATGGTGTGTGTGCCCTGCGTTGGACTGGCGACCTGTCCAGGGTGTATTCCTGCCTTTCACCCCAATGTATGCTGGGATAGGCTCCAGCCCCCCTGCGACCCTGTTCAGGATAAGCGGGTTAAGATAATGGATGGATGGATGGATGGATGGATAAAGTGCTCACTGAGTGTAGATTAAAGCAAGAGTGAATTGTGCATATTTAGTTAAATGCACCACGATGTGTTTGCATAATTTTTCACTGCGGTATCAATGTTTCACCTTAAAGCACCATAAAATGCTGTCTTATATGCTTTCAATTGCCAAAAATCAATGGATCATCTATTTGTCTTCTGCAGCTGTAGCCTATCCACTTAGAGGTTTGACGCGTTGCATGTTCAGAGATGCTCTTCTGCATACCACTGTTGCAATGTTGCATTACATTACATTATATTACATGGCATTTAGCAGACGCTCTTATCCAGAGCGACGTACAACAAAGTGCAAATCAAACACAAGAACAAGTGCAAAGAGGACCTGAGAGGACAGTACGGTTATTTGCATTACTGTCACCTTCCTGTCAGCTTTGTCTGGACATTCTCCTCTGACCTCTCTCATTAACAAGGTGTTTTTGCCCGCAGAACTGCTGCTCACTGGATGTTTTTTGTTTTTCGCACCATTCTCTGCAAACTCTAGAGACTGTTGCGCATGAAAATCCCAGGCGATCAGCAGTTTCTGATACTCAAACCACCCTGTCTGCCACCAACAATCATTCCATGGTCAAATTCATTTAGATCACATTACTTCTCCATTCTGACATTTGAGCTGAACCTCTTGACCATGTCTGCATGCTTTTATGCATTTAGATGCTGCCACATGATTGGCTGATTAAATATTTGCGGTCCCTGAATGCATATACATATACTTTAGAGCAGCAGACATGCCCCTGGACACAACACAGGCTTTTAGCTGAGTCTGACTATCAAATTCATGCTTCTGCTGTTGCTCGCCATAGAGATTACTGACGGGAAATGGGGGGGTAAAGGGGGGTGTTCTGCAGTTGTTCATCATGGGGATTGTTTGCAGTTGACAATAATGGGGGTACCTGCCATTGGCCTTGGGGCCAAAGCACCTCCTGATCCTTTGATGAAGTTTGATGATTTGGTTTTGAATTTTAAATGGGGGAAAAAAAATGTGCACGCTCTCTACATAACTGTCTGTAACTCTTTACTGAAATAACATATGAACACGTCCTGAGTGCAAAATATGTGCCCTAGGCTTCATTATTTCATTTGGCATGGCATTTATTCTGTTGTGATGTATTGCGCCCAAGAAATGTAAGAAAGATTGAAAAGTGTGACAATATGCCCTGCTGTCCGCTATCTTAGACCCTATACTGATTAAAAGATCATTCCCACTTAAAAAAGATGCAAAACAGTTGATTTGTAGTAAAAGCATATATATTTTTTTATTATTTACAGCAATATACAATTGTGCCATTCTTGATAGATTTGGAGA
The DNA here is from genome assembly GCF_963514075.1 of Conger conger. Lineage (NCBI taxonomy): Eukaryota > Metazoa > Chordata > Actinopteri > Anguilliformes > Congridae > Conger > Conger conger. The sequence continues at coordinate 77,310,394 of NC_083763.1, read as the reverse complement.
CACTAAGGGACACAGGGTACACTGTTTACATTTTGCTTCATGTATCTCTAGTAGTAGCTGCATATCACCTTCAGATTTTTCACACTTGTGGTCAAAGAGTTTGTGATTCAGAAAATGTATAGGTCTGCCTGTTTCCTGTTTGTTACTCATTGCAAAATAAAGAGATAAATTTTTTTTTTTTGGATTTGTTGTATTTATAGCATGTTGTTTTCATAATTTAGGTATAAATTGACTACATTAAGTATTGTAAATTGCACAAGTTTAAGTGGTACATGTCTGCCTTTATCCACAGTGCTGTTCAACTGATGATTCCCATTCATCCATTCACACACACCATCAGTGTCGTCAGGAGCACTTGGGGGTTGGGCTCAGGGACGTGTTGACACACCCAAGGCAGGGGATCAAACCGGTGACCCTCTGACTGCCAGGCGACTGCTCTTACCGCCTGAGCCAATGTGGCCCCCACATATAATCCACTATCCAGGTCTCAGCTCTGGAGTTACAAAGCCTCAAAGTAGAAGACTGCAAAAATGGGTGAGGGTTGCCAGATTGGGAATTTTGCGCAAAGGGGTTAAAAAAAGGATGAAGCTCATCGACTCAATAGACTGAAAGAGATTTTAACTGACCGATCTTAACTGACTAACTGATCTACTGGGACAATGAAACAACTGAAAGAAGAGCTGCCTGGATCTCGGAACCGCAACTGAGCTGGCAACTGGTCTGAGCTGACTTCCCATTTGGAGGATAAGGGCAAATGGAGAATTTATTTCATGAATAAAAGCATTGACTTTGGGGGATGAGTCTTTCAATCAAAGAGCCAGCATGAGCTGTGGTTGGAGAGCAGGGTAGGGTGAAATGATTTTGAGAGAAAACTGAGCTGATGCTGATTTTACTGCTCAATGAGCTGATTGGGTAGATTGGGTACAATTCCATACATAAAGTACACACTTCTCCACACTAAGACATATTCCCGTGTGCGATCACACACTGTATATCCTCTGATTTAGATTGGTGTTGAATATGATAGGTTGATCTAAACTACAGTAATCACAGACAGTGAGATCAACCCACGCCCTCTCCGTCCGCTGACCTCTGATCTGTGTCCCCAGCACAGCACTGCTATGTCACTGTGACGCAGATCTTCAGCGGGCAGATTCTCAGCGGAACGCAGTCGGAAGCCACCAAGAACAAGGGGAAGAGGCGCTTGGTGAATCTGCACCTGAAGGTGTGCAGGGAGGTGTTGCTGGTGGGTTCGGAGAAGGACAGCCTCCCCCTGTCCCAGTCCAGCTGCACTCTGACCCTCTTCACGTCTCTCCTGACGGTCAGCTTGGTGGTCTTCTCACCGCATTTCATGGCTTCGTATTGCCCGTCTCGATAGCCAATGCTCCACATTTCCCCCGGCTCGCCTGCATCTGAGGAGTTCTCAGCCACCCCCAGAACCCAGGCGGGATTGTCCCCGACCTCCACATCCCAGCACTGTTTGCCAGAGGAGAAGGATTCGGACCCCAGCACAACGCACTTTAAGATGTCGTCCAGAGAGCCAGTGTCAGGCTCTCCTCTGTACTGCAGGCTGGTCAGGTCCTCAGACACGGTGAGATCATCTCCTTTGGTGTTTGGATCTAGGGTGACCGTGGCTGAGGAGAGGGGAGGAGGTTAGTCCCGCCTTTGTGCCGGTGAACCGTATTAATGAGAACGTCCGCAGGTCACAATGCCGAGAATTGCGAATTAAGATCTTAAAATGATAACTTTGTTATTTGCATATTAGTAAGCTGAGGCTTTAAGAATAGATCAGATTTGGATTCAATTTGTAATTGATTGGTTACTTAATTTTGTTATCCACGTATAAAAAAGGCTGAGGCTTACAGTGAGGGACCAATACTCACTTAATCATTTAGTAAGCTTTGGACAAGAAACTAAAACATTTTATTGAACCTGCTTTTGTTACACTTCTGTCCCAGCTGGGGAGCAGAAGAAATTCCACTGTTTTGTGTGTAAAACATGAGCACTCAAGAAGTGCTTAACTGAAGTCTGAATATGCTTATCATTGGATAAGTGCTCAAACTCCACCATATGTGTGTGCTGTACCTAGCACCCCCTGTCTCTCTGCTGAAGCACTCACTACTAAATTGGCATAAACGGTTGAGAAGTGCACTTTTGGAAGTACTATCAGCACATGTGTCATTTCTGTGGGCTTGCCCAACTCTCCAGCGCAAACATTCTTCAGTCAGACGTACTTCACTGGGTGACCTGAAACAGGCTTATAGCTATGCATGAATTACAGCTCACAGGTGTAACAGTACATTTACAACACTCACTGTACTGAACCATCCCCTGCATCTTCTCCCACACTCTGCACTTCAGGTTGCCCAGGTGTTTGGCCACATCGATATGCCCTCCTGGCATCTTCTCTGGAAGAGGCACTTTGTATTGGGCTCTGTAACAGCATTCAAGAATCAGCACTGCACTGGGTTTGGGTTCAGTACAATATAAGAATCAGTAACAAGAATCAGTACTGCACTGGGTTTGGGTTCAGTACAATATGAGAATCAGTAACAGGAGTCAGTACTGTGAGAGAGGCATTTTCTTATGTGTTTTTTTTATGTTACATTTTTAATGTTGGTCACACACACGTTTGTTTGTATTCTGTTTATTCTACATTCATTGTGTATATATTTGTATTTATTTATTTATTTTCTCATGCTTTGGCAATGTGAGAAAGAGCCTACTAAAATACATATGTTATGGCTTTGTTAACATGGATGTTGAAACAAATGTTTCTTGGTCTTGTGCCACATATTGCTGAAGCAACAATGGTTACTCCTGCTATCATTCGCACACGACACATGTTTGGCAAACATATTTGGTGAAAATGATACCTGAGAGAGTTTACTTACCTGCTCTTTGTGGCCTTGTAGTTCTGAAATAAAAAGAGTATTAGGTAGTTGGTATGTTCCATATGTTATTGGTAAGTTAATAAATAATTGGTATTATTCATAAATTCACTACAACTGTCATGTTTAAGATATTTTTCGTCAGAGCTAATTTTTTATTTTTGCACGAGCTAATTCTTTATTGACAGTGATGACCATTTTAAGACTTATGTATCTCACATTAACACGCATGTATCTTACATTAACACGCATGTATCTCACATTAACATGCATGCATCTTACATTAACACACATGTATCTTACATTAACACACGTGTATTCCAAATGAACACACGTGTGCGTACACAGTAATTGGTTCTCACCTGCAGGAAAGAGATATCATCAGCTTTCATGTCCTGCTCTAAAGCTCTGATCGTGTCTGTCAGGGATGAAATCTCTTTTGTCATTTTTTCAATCCTCTCCTTCATCTTCTGGCTCTTCTGATCCTCTTCCTCTCTCAGTGCAGCGATCCTGGTCACTTCTTCATTCAGCAGAAACTGGCGAAGTTTCTCAAACTCCTCGTGTATTTGTATAGCTGTGCACTCAGCCTGACTCTGAAAGAGGAATGTGACTGTAGATTATCCAGTGTGATAGGCTAAGAAGATTGCACTCAAAAACAACTTCAGAAATGGTTCTTTAGAGCAGGGCTGTGCACAATGAAATGACCTCACTTGAAATGAAGTCACAATTGTGAAATGAACAATAACAAATTATGTTTTTTTCTCAAATGTTTAGACATGTTTTGTGAAACCATAAATAATTTATCAAAACATTAAACACAAAACAGTCTATGTTTTGCCCCCCCAAAATGACATTTTGCAACCAATTCATACATACAAGCCAGCAAATGAATTGACTAACTGACTCTCTTGGGTTAAGGAAGGCTGTATAAAGAGGGAGGTACAAAAATGTCAAACATTCTTTGCCTCAGTGAACGCAGGTTCTGATTTAGCCTGTCACACAGGGGGAGTGCCACCTCCTTAATATTCAATTCAATTTTATTCGTATGGCGCTTTTTACAACGCAGGATTGTCACAAAGCAGTTTTACAAAGAGCCTGAGGCTCCGTAATGTGAGGCTCTGTATGTATCTTAAGAACAGTGTCAGAACTGTTGACTGGTTTCATTCAGCAGCACAACACAATAAGCTCTCCTCAAGACTCTTCTAGATGTTTGTCCTCATCGATCCACCTGGACACACACACGCGGGTTCCAATTGTGTGGGCTACTAGCAATCAATTAAGGCTTCGAAAACAGGACCAGCATGAAGTGCTACTTTCGATTTTTGAGCCAAACTGGCAGTGCGAAGGTTCCGATGTAGCTGGCGACATTGAAAGAAATATGCAGTTGGGTCGTCTATGAAGTCATTTAAGATAATACGTAAATTCAGTTTGCTCAGAATGGTAAATGCCTTGAATGTCCCGGGAGTTTACCTTTATTTCGGAGTGCAGCATGCTAATACTGTCTTCTGCAGTCAAGTGCTAATCTGTGCTAGCATGCTAATACTGGCCTCTGCAGTCAAGTGCTAATCTGTGCTAGCCTGCTAATACTGTTTTCTACAGTAAAGTGCTAATCTGTGCGAGCATGCTAATCTGCAGTGAAGTGCTAATCTGTGCTAGCATGCTAATACTGCCTTCTACAGTAAAGTGCTAATCTGTGCTAGCATGCTAATACTGTCTTCTGCAGTCAAGTGCTAATCTGTGCTAGCCTGCTAATACTGTTTTCTACAGTAAAGTGCTAATCTGTGCGAGCATGCTAATCTGCAGTGAAGTGCTAATCTGTGCTAGCATGCTAATACTGCCTTCTACAGTAAAGTGCTAATCTGTGCTAGCATGCTAATACTGTTTTCTGCAGTCAAGTGCTAATCTGTGCTAGCCTGCTAATACTGTTTTCTACAGTAAAGTGCTAATCTGTGCGAGCATGCTAATCTGCAGTGAAGTGCTAATCTGTGCTAGCATGCTAATACTGCCTTCTACAGTAAAGTGCTAATCTGTGCTAGCATGCTAATACTGTCTTCTGCAGTCAAGTGCTAATCTGTGCTAGCCTGCTAATACTGTTTTCTACAGTAAAGTGCTAATCTGTGCGAGCATGCTAATCTGCAGTGAAGTGCTAATCTGTGCGAGCATGCTAATACTGCCTTCTACAGTAAAGTGCTAATCTGTGCTAGCATGCTAATACTGTCTTCTGCAGTCAAGTGCTAATCTGTGCTAGCCTGCTAATACTGTTTTCTACAGTATAGTGCTAATCTGTGCGAGCATGCTAATCTGCAGTGAAGTGCTAATCTGTGCTAGCATGCTAATACTGTCTTCTGCAGTAAAGTGCTAATCTGTGCTAGCATGCTAATACTGTCTTCTGCAGTAAAGTGCTAATCTGTGCTAGCATGCTAATGCACCTTGATGAGATCCGCTGCTTGGTCACTCTTCTGCTTCTCGGCGATAAAGGACTCCAGCTTCTCCTGCAGAGGCCTTAGAGCACCGTCGACCTCCTCCTGGAACGACACGTCCTGCATTCTCAGATTTTACTACTTACACTGACTGGATCTAAGAAGATGTTTCCGTACACCCCAGAATTCATCCTGCTGCCGTCAGCAGTGACATCATCAATGAACACAAGTGAGCCGGTTCAACAGTAAGTTTTAACGGCACCTTCCGGTGCACATGAGGCTGCTGCTGGTGCAGTGTTACGGCCGTCTTTGACACGCCTATGTCTACATCACGGGCTGCTCTTGATGGCTGAAAATTGGTTTTTCAATGACACACAGCAAACCGTTAATGGGGTTAAATCCTACACAGATTGTTCAATATGGACGTATGCATACCCTAGAATTAAAGACGACAGTCTGCACTTTAACCTCATATTCATTGTTTAATTTCGAAACCAATGTGATTGACTACGGAGCAACAACAACAAAAATTCTGTCACTGTCCAGATACTTGTGGATGACGCTGGATATACACTGCTCTCAAAAATAATTTGAAGGACATAGTTAAATCTGTGCTTAATACTCTGAGCTCCATATTGCTTGGGACAAAGACATACACTCACTGAGCACTTTATTTGGTAGACCTGACCTGTTGGTGCCAGACAGGGTGGTTTGAGTATCTCAGAAACTGCTGATCTCCTGGGATTTTCACTCACAACAGTCTCTAGAGTTTGCAGAGAATGATGCGAAAAACAAAAAAACCAGTGAGCAGCAGTTCTGTGGGCAAAAACGCCGTGTTAATGAGAGAGGTCTGAGGAGAAGGGCCAGACTGGTCAAAGCTGACAGGAAGGTGACAGTAATGCAAATAACCATGCATTACAACAGTGGTATACAGAAGAGCATCTCTGAACATGCAACATGTCAAACCTGTTAAGTGGATCGGCTACAGCAGCAGAAGACCAATATGTAAATACCTCGTAAAGTGCTCAGTGAGTATTTTTTCTTGACTCTGTACACCACAATTTTAGATATGCACTTCACACGTGCACCATCTCAGCTTTTATTTAAGGGTATTAATACTCACAATATGGTGTCAACACTTTTAATACATAGGTAATAAACACTCCCCGTTTAATTTGCATTATAATGCTAAAATTATGGAGTACAGAACCAACTCAAGAAAAATATATGTATTTTTCTTATGGAGCTCACTGTTTGTATGTTGTATATATTTGAGATTTAATGTATGCGGTTAATGTGCAGACTGACAGCTTTAATTTGTGAGTATTTACATCTGCGCTGGATGAACCACAGTGCTTTTTATACGCAGTCGCCCCACTTTGGGAGACCAAAGATAATTGGACAAATGGCTTCTGAACTGTTTCATTCCCAGCTGTGTGTTAGAGTTAGAGTTAAAGTTAAAGTAATTTTATAGGTCATGATTATGGAAAACATGAGTGTTGCTGCATCATAAAAGTAACAAAAGGCCTCGAGCCCATTCTGGGCGTGGAAGTTCCATCTGAAGTCACGTGACATTGTCTCTCTTTGTCGTCAGTAAAGCAGGCCATCATAGGCTGGGAAAATCTGCATAAAAATCCACCGGAGTCACAGCCAAAACGCTGGGTGTCAAAATCCACTGTTTGGAACAGTCTTTAGAAAATGCACTGGTGAGATCAGCATTAGCAAACAACCCGGTACACCACGGAAGACCGCTGTGGACGGCAGAATAATACTTTCAGCTGAGAAGAAACCCAAACAGAGCCAGAACACTCTCTTGGGTGTAGGCAAAGATGTGCACTGCATTTGACGACTTAATATAAAATTATGTTTTTGTATTCTTTGGTCCCCTAAAATTGGGGGGGAACGGTGTATAACTATGGTTATTGCCACAAGGATCACTGGATATGGAATTAAATACCCATAAATTAAAGCTGACGGTCTCATATTCATCCTTTCCGTTCCATTCAAATCCAATGTGTCGGAGTACAGAGCCAAAATAACACAAATTGCATCACTGTTCAAGTGTCCAAATACACATATGTGTCAGAGATCTTAAATAAGTATGTCTGACACGTATATAAGTATCTCTGAGAATTTTAAAACCGACATACCACAAGTTGATTTCTTTTTTTAAAAACTTTTGCTGGGTTATAAAGTAAACATTTAAAGGTTAATGCATACTATGATTTTAGGATTAAAATAATATTGTCAAACCTTATACTTCAACACCACTTCCTTGACGGGGCGCAGTTTGTGGTTCTCGTGCTGCTGCGAGGTCTGACAGACGACGCAGATGGGCTCGTCATCATCCAGACAGAAGAGCTTCAGCGTCTCGTTGTGCAGCGTGCACAGGGGCTCCGATCCGGACGCCGATCTCTCGATCCTGCTTTTTAAAATGGCCTCGCACAGGTTCTTCAAATCCAGGTCGCAAGCAGGGTCCTCCGTGGTCTTCCGCTGACAGAACGGACATTCTCCCGCCCCGCCATCCGCCCAGCGCCCATGCAGACAGTCTTTGCAGACGCTGTGGCTGCACTGGAGGGTGACGGGGTCGGTGAAGATGTCGTTGCACACTCGACAGGTGAGGTCTTCTTCTGACACGGACGAGTTGGAAGCCATTTTGGTATGACCGTTTCCTCAGCCTTGCGCCCTGTAATGGCTTCTTACAGCCGATGATTTAATTTAACTTTCTCGTTTTGTAAAATCTACAGAAAATGTAAAAAAATAAAATAAAATAAAAAGTTATATAATATTAAAGTTATATGAAAAATTATAATCTCACTTCTAATGCCAGTCTTTCCAATCCTATGTCGACTGCAGCTTGTTTTTTCATAATAATTCTTTTAGAAGTCTGTGATAGCCCTCAGGTTGTTGAAGCATACTGTGATGACTGGAACTTGCTTCTAACTGCACACCCTCTTTCTGCCGATTGCCTGTCTGAACTGGACAGACAGGCTTGGAGCAGAACGTCAGACATTTTACGCATTTTTCTTTCATGATTAATAAATGTATCATGATAACAAGAGTTTTAATAAAACATTTTTTTTAAATTGTACCACCCAAGGGGTTATGTTTGATGATAAAGGGTCTCTGTATTTAAGTGTTTTTACATAGCATATCAAATAAACAACACTGAAGGAGAACGAATAAGCGTCATTCTATGACGGCATGAAGGAATGGCTGAAATGTGGTTGGAGCTGGTTCTCCAGCCTGTCTCGTCAGTGTTGTTCTGTTTACAGGAACCAAGCATGATTCAGCAGAAAAGCCAGTGGCTGTGAACCTGCCCCAGGACAACTGTGATCTAGAAGCACATCAACAGCCAGTACCAACCAGTACCAACCAGTACTAACCAGCACCAACCAGTACCAACAACCAGTGCCAACCAGTACTAACCAGTGCCAAGCAGCACCAGCCAGTGCCAACCAGTACCAACCAGTAGTAACCAGCACCAACCAGTAGTAATCAGCACCAACCAGTACCAACAACCAGTGCCAACCAGTACTAACCAGTGCCAAGCAGCACCAGCCAGTACCAACCAGTACCAACCAGTAGTAACCAGCACCAACCAGTAGTAACCAGCACCAACCAGTACTAACCAGTGCCAACCAGTACTAACCAGTGCCAAGCAGCACCAGCCAGTGCCAACCAGTACCAACCAGTACTAAGCAGCACCAACCAGTACCAACAGCTTTCAGTGGTTTTTGTGTTGTTTTTTTTTAAACACAACTGCATTATTTTCTTCTTAAAATGACAAAATGTTAACTAGTCACCATTTACAATACTGACTAGTTTAATTCTTACCAACTAAATACATTAATCACTGAATGTAGTTGTAAATATGAATGATGTAAAAATACAAGAACAAAGATATAGATTAATTTCACTGTAGTTAGTGAGCAATTACATTAGTTAATGCCCAATCATGTCACCTTTTTGTAAAGTGTTACCTGTTAACTGATATGCAAAGGGCACATAAGAGGTCAAAAGCACAAGAGTGTCAAAAGCGCAGGGAGACGGTGCAGGCAGACTAGCCAATAAACGCAACCCAACAACCCACTCAAGTTCAGAACAACGAACATTCTCCCAGTCAACAGGGACATGAGTGCAGCTGGGCAGGCAGGCAAAATACAGGATAGCATTTGGTTACTGTAAACTCAGTGAGCACTTTATTAGGTATTAATTACTTATTATTTTGACTTATTGGTTTTCTGCTGCTGTAGCCGATCCACTTAGAGGTTTGACATGTTGTGTGTTCAGAGATGCTCTTTTGCATACCACTATTGTAATGTGTCATTATTTGCGTTAATGTCACCTTCCTGTCAGCTATGACCAGTCCGGCTCTTCTCCACTGATGTAGCTGGATACTTCTTACTTCCCACCCCTGTTTAAGATGCCCCCTGCAGTTGGAGAGCACTTCTGCTGCTGTAGCCATAGTAACTCTTGCCATAACCACACTGTACCAGTTCCTTGAAATTTGTTGACATCCAACAGTGAGGACCACAATAGGAATAAGTCTTGACTTTTTTGTGTTATCCTTGATGTTCTTTTAACTGTGCAGGAGATGCAACCATGCGTCTGTCCATTAGAAAGTAAATTGTGGCAGAGGGTTTGAAAATAAGCTTCAAAGTGGCATGATATGCTGATGCTTTTAAAACATTTTTCCACACGATCATTACTATAATTATTAGAATAGAATCGAATTGAAGCGAAAATAAAATAATATAACTATATTGTCCACCAAGCCTGGAAAATTGCCTTTGGTCTTATCTCAAGAGCAATAAAAACAGATCACAGAAACCAAAAAACACATTTCACATGAGATTGCTCCATAAATATTTTATTTGTATTTATATTCAGCACTTAATTAGTAATATAACAGGAATGAAGCTGATTAAAACTCTGCCAGTGGATTTACTCGTAGACTGTAAACGGAATTGAACTCTGAGTGAACGCTGAGTTAGACTTCCCACATGAAAGATAATGATGCGTTCACGTCGTATGTGAATTACCGAAATTAACCACCTACATCCGATCCGAGTCGTAATTCCGAGTAGGAAATATGGGAAATAACTTCCTGATGGCTCCGGTTAGGTACAACCTGTCGGTGAGTCGTGTGAATGGCATGCAGACAAATAATTACCAACTTAACGACTGTTCAAGTTAGCAAAATCATAATATTATTTAATATTTTCACCAGCTCGCCACCGCATACAGTTTGATTGATAGCGCTGCTACCTATAACAGCTGGGTTGGTGGAGCTGCTAAAGAGAGCTACTGTCAGATAGCCGATCACTATTTCTGGAAAACCGGCAGCAGCCAGATACGCTACACGTTTAACCGCTGCCAATCATCTATGCTAGATATCGGCTCAAGAATAACGTCATCGTATTTTTCCCGTCGTGTCAGGGTTGAGCGGTTTTTGGTTCTTGGGCTATGGGAAATTCTCCTTTCGTTCCGCGTTCTCCCATATGACGTGAACGCAGCATAGGGGCAAATATAAAATTAAATAAAATAAAAGCTTTGACTTGGGAGAAGAGTCTTTCAATTAGAGCCAGTCTGAGCAGTGGTTGGAGAACTGGGATTGGCAAAATGATTTTGAGAGCAAGCCTAGCTGATATTGATTGTACTTCTCAATGAGTTGATTGGGTAGACTGACTTGAAAATATAATTTGATATGTAAATAGCAAATAGACTCCACACTAAAACGTATTCCCAATTACAACCACACACATTCTGTACAGTCCCCTCAAAAAGTATTGGAACAGCAAGCCCAATCCCTTTGTCTTTGCAATACACTGAATACATTTGGGGTTGAGATAAAAAAGAGACAGTCTAGAATTTCATTTTTTTATTTCCTGGTATTTACACCTAAATGTGTTGAACTACTTAGAACACAACACCTTTGGTATCAGACCACCCCATTTTGAACAAAAGCATTGGACCAAAGTGGAATCCTACCACTTTTTCACCCTAATGAAGTCCGTTGTTGTGTTGGCAGTGTGTTTTGCAGTTGCTGCATGATGCAGTTCCTTCCAATGAGTTTTGAAATATTTCTCCATAACTTTGAATGTCTTGAATTCATCCTGCTGCTACTATCACAAGTTATATCAAGAAAGCTTAGTGTTGACCTTGCTGTTCCAATACTTATGGAGGGGACTGTATATTCTCTGATTTACGTTGGTGTTGAATATGATAGTTAATCTAAACTACAGCAATTTAGCCCACTGTAACACAGATCTTCAGCGGGCAGATTCTCAGTGGAACACAATCAGAGCCAACGAAAAACCAGGGGAACAGCCTTCCAGTGAATCTGCGTTTGAAGGTGTGCAGAGACGTGTTGCTAGTGGGTTCGGAGAAGGACAGCCTCCCCCTGTTCCAGTCCAGCTGCACTCTGACCGTTTTCACTTCCCTCCTAACATTCAGCTTAGTAGTCTTCTCTGCGTTGCTATACATGTGGTATTCCCCGTCACCGTAACATATAGCTGACATTTCCCTGGGCTCCCCTTCACCTGAGGAGTTCTCAGCGACACCGAGCGCCCAGGTAGGATTGTCCCCAACCTCTACATCCCAGCAGTGCATCCCTGAGGAAAAGCCCTCTGACCCAAAGGCATAACCTTTGAAGATAAAACCTCCATCGTCATCCTCATCCTCATCATCATCATCAGAACTCAGCTCTGTCTCCCCACTGTACTGTAGGCTGGTCAGATCCTCAGACACGATGAGATTATGTCTGGTGTTTGGATCTAGAGTGACGGGAGCTAAAGTTAGAGGGTGGGACAGAGAGAGAGAGAGAGAGAGAGAGAGAGAAACAACAAAGTTTTCTATTTTTAATAAACTGCTTGTGTAATCAGGCCGATTCTTCATGGCTGTCCTCAGGATGGAGGTGTAAATAGACTTACCAAGTTTCATGGCTTTGAGTCTAACTGTCCAGGATTTACTAGCCGCTTAATAAAAAGCCATCCCCACATGCAGACTCATTGGATTACTGTGAGCATGTTTTAAAGTGCAGCAAATCTTTTGTCGACTGGGCTGGCCGCAGTCAATACCGTGTTTAGTTAGCTGAATCTATTTATCAATTACATTTTGTTCATTATATTTTATCTAAAGATCTACATTTTTCACAGTGCTCCAGAGCTTACAGGTATAATAGTACATTTACAAAACTCACTGTACTGAACAATCTCCTGCATCTTATTCCACACTCTGTACTTCAGGTTGCCCAGGTGTGTGGCCACATCAATACGCCCTCCTGACACCTTCTCTGGAACGGACACTTTGTATTGGGCTCTGTAACAACATTCAAGAGTCATTGGGTTTGGGTTCAGTACAATATAAGAGTCAGGAACAGGAGTCAGTACTGTGCTGGGTTTGGGTTCAGTACAATATAAGAGTCAGGAACAGGAGTCAGTAATGTGCTGGGTTTGGGTTCAGTACAATAGAAAAGAGAGACAGACAGATGTTTACATACCTTCTCTTAGTGGCCTTGTAGTTCTGAAATGAACATAATTTGGATTGGTTAACCCGTTTAACATTTAACAATGGCCACATTCAATGTTTTTGACAGTCAAGAGCCAAGCTCTTTGATGTAGTTATCAAAGAGGTTTAATTCTGTAATTACAGCGATTCCCATTCTGGATCGTATATAGATAATCACACATACATTTCACATTAGCACACATGTAATTCACAAAAACACAATTATTCCAAGCTGAAAAAAATAATCTTGTCTTGTTGAGTTGGGCACCATAAAAATATTGGTCTATAGAGGTCCATTGTATCACGGTGAAATGCATCTATAAAACATGTCAAATCTCAGGCAAACTATCTGGATGGTTAGTCTCATTGTCTCACAGGTTCTGAGGTTTTTAAATCAAATGTCCACTGGGGGCGCTAAAAGGAAGCTCAGACTTTAACTGGCAGGAGAAGAGGCTGGTTTTCTCCAGAGAGGCTTAACCTCCGCACTGATTTACATTTACATGTACATTTTACATTTTAGTCATTTGGCAGACGCTTTTAATCCAAAGTGATTTACACTTATTGCATAGGTTCTTCCACAAGGATCGAAACGGCAACCTTCCGACTGCCAAACGACTGCTCTTACTGCCTGAGCCCTGTCGCCCAATAACGTATCTCACTACTTGGCATGAATACAACAAATTACTTAAATTCAAAACAATCCAGAAGGAGGATCGGACAGGTTAGGGGAAAGGCAATCTTAATTTCTACTTAATTGCATTTTTACTAGTCAACCTAATATGTAAAAATGGGTATTTCCGGAGGATTTTAGAAATGCTCTTTTTCATTCCTTAAATGTACAATCGGTAAGATTTTTGTGTTATCATTGAAAAAGGTTAACTGAAATGTTGACTCACCCTCTGCCTGTGTTTATAGTCCTTAAATTCAGGTTTCAAAATATACAGTTGATGGTCTGACACTCTGAACCAAAACATTGTATAACTGTACAATAGTTCAAGCGTTGGCGTTTCAACATCAGCACATTGACAGAGAAGGGGGATAGATAAACAGTGTTGTGGTTTGAAGTTGTTTGTTTCTGCTATTCCTCTCTTAACCGTTAGAAGTCCAAAATGACCTATTGTATCTTTAAATTCTGAGCGTCTTTACCACACCCTAGTGGACATTTCACATTAAAACTGCAGCAAAGCGTATCTGTAAGAACGTTCTGCAAATAAGTGCTCAGAGGTACATGTATACTTATAAGACTGGAGTGGATAAACAGTACAGGTAGTATTCTGGGTGCTGGGTGGATTCATGTTTGGGTGAAGTGCCCCTTTAACACACATGTATCTCACATTAACACACGTATATTCCAAATGAACACACATGTATCTCACATTATCACACGTATATTCCAAATGAACACACATGTATCTTACATTAACACACATGTATCTCACATTAACACACATGTATCTTACATTAACACACATGTAACACACGTGTGCATACACAGTAATTGGTTCTCACCTGCAGGAAAGAGATATCATCAGCCTTCATGTCCTGCTCTAAAGCTACAATCATGTCTGTCAGGGATGAAATCTCTTTTGTCAATTTTTCAACCCTCTCCTTCATCCTCTGGCTCTTCTGCTCCTCTTCCTCCCTCAGTGCAGTGACCCTGGTCACTTCTTCATTCAGCAGAAACTGGTGAAGTTTCTCAAACTCCTCGTGTATTTGTATAGCTGTGCACTCAGCCTGGCTCTGAAAGAGGAATGTAGCACTTATGTGACAATAAACTATAAATAAACAGTGTGAGAGGCTAAATTAGCGGTTCTCAAATATTTTTGTCAGGCCATCTCTTTCGTCTCCTCATTAATAATTTATAGGAATCATATATATCTAATGCTGTTGTGGTCATGGAATGCAGTCTCTTTGAAACAGAATATTAAAAAATCTGTTTTTAAAAATGGTAATGCTGTCTGTTGTGAAGTGCTAATCTGTGTTAGCATGGTAATGCTGTCCGTTGTGAAGTGCCAATCTGTGTTAGCATGGTAATGCTGTCCACTGTGAAGTGCTAATCTGTGTTATCATGGTAATGCTATCCACTGTGAAGTGCTAATCTGTGTTAGCATGGTAATGCTGTCTGTTGTGAAGTGCTAATCTGTGTTAGCATGGTAATCTGCAGTAAAGTGCTAATCTGTGTTAGCATGCTAATGCAGTCCACAGTGAATGCACCTTGATGAAATCCGCTGCGTGGTCATCCTTCTGCTTCTCGGCGATAAGGTACTCCAGCTTCTCCTGCAGAGGTCTTAGAGCACCGTTGACTTCCTCCTGGAACGACACGTCCTATATTCTCAGATTCTTACACTGCAGGAAAAGCCCTGGGATGTTTTGTTTGCGAGCACACAAATGAGCCAGTGAATGGAAATATCAAAAAGTAAAAGGAAACATTTAATTGACAAGACTGCAGTAACATGATACAGGAAGTGCATTACAATTACACAGTAAATCACTGAATGGTCTTTGTATGCAGTGTTATAAAATATACACAGATGAGCCTAAACATTATGACCAAGGTTGGTCCTCCACATGCCACCAAAAATAGCTCCACTTTGGTTCATCGGTGTATATAGCAAAGCATTTTGTGATATCCTTTGTAGTAAAGGTTCTTTTGACACATTAAACTCACATCTGGCTTTATTATGAAGTCACACACGGACGTTGAAATGTATTTTACTTTTCACACATCATCTGCGAACGCTGGTGCATGTTTTAAATAAGGAGGCATACAATGGTGAATTCTCGCTGAAAAACAGGAACTTGGTTATTGGTTGTTGACTAATCGCGGGACTAATTATGAGGAAGTCTATGCAAGCATTTTTTCCAGACACAAAATGAAAGTCTGTTGGAATACACAATGTTGCCTGATTGCAAGGTGTGCAGCGTTGTGGAGGCACATTTTCTTCTTCACTGTTCACTGTTCAGTCAGGGTTAGGATCGGGGCACAGTGCACCCAAAATGTTTTACTGTGCACAAACTCAAACTCAATAAAATGTGTATCCACAATACTCCACAATGTTTAAATCCACAATACTCTTTTTCTTTAATAAGTTGTTTATAACTGAGACTGAAACACAGTTACACTCCCAACAGTGATAACAGGTGCTCTGAAACAGATTAAATATTTTACAAAAATGGTAGTGCTATAAATCTATTAGGACAGCAGTGGTAATAATTTGTCAATTAGTCAGGACAAGGGAAGTGTAAGAGGGTACTATACTCCAACTCTCAATTTCACACTTTCAGTCAATGAGACGAAGAGCTACATTGCACTACAAGTATTATGTTATTGTGTTTATAATACACACCGTGTGCTTGTGTGAGAGGAAGGGGGATATAGAGAGACCATGTCAAATTTGATTTTCATGGCTAGAGTGAGTCAAAATGGGCAGGTGTATTAATAATGTTCTCATAAATTTGTCATCCAGTAACCAAAATGTATATGTTAATCAACTTTTAAAATATATTCTACAACAAGCATCCACAGTTACCTTTGCACATTTTTACTTCATTAAAATGAAATACAGTATAGGCCTGAAAAGGGCAGATTTACATTTATTTGAGTTAGTGTTGCCTTCCTGTTCAGCTTGAACCTGTCAATGCTCATTCTCCTCTGACCTCTGTACTGTGTTTTTGCCCACAGAACTGCTGCTCACTGGATGTTTTTTTATGTCAGCATCATTCTCTGTAAACTCTAGAGACTGTTGTGGGTGAAAATCCCAGGAGATCAGCAGTTTCTGAGATCACCCTGAAATCACTGTGTCTGGCATCAATAATCTTCAATCACATTTCCGATGTCTTACTTGAACAACAACTGAACCCTTTAATGCACCGAGCGTCTGCCACAGGATTGATTGCATTAACACGCTGCACTACAGGTCTACCTAATAAAGTGGTCAGTGCCCCTATATATAGGCCTTTATGTTATGATTAATATAATATTTACAAACCTTATACTTCAGCGTGGCTTCCTTTAGTGGTCGCAGTTTGTGATTCTCGTGCTTCTCTGAAGTCTGACAGACGACGCAGATCGGCTCCTCGTCGTTGAGACAGAAGAGCTTGAGTTTCTCGCCGTGGAGGCCGCAGAGTGACTCGGACGCGGAAGCCGGTTTCTCAAAATCAGAAGTAGTTCTGTCCCTACAAATCGGACATTCTCTTGCCTTGTTCTCCCCCCACCATTTGTGTAGACAGGCTTTGCAGAAAACGTGGCTGCATTTTAGGCCGACAGGGTCGGTGAAGATGTCCATGCACACGGCACAGGTGATGTCTTCTGGGAGAGCCGAGCTGGAAGCCATTTCAGCGCGACGGTTTCCTCGGCCTTGCGCCCAGAATTAGCTTCAGCGGTTACAGCCGACGGTTCAATTTCACTTTCTGTTATTGCTCTGAAAAAATAAGAACTGAAAATAACAATAAGCTGAATAAAAGTACTGTTCCTTCCAATTAAGCCCGTGCTGTAAAATGTGTTGTGGCCATAATTCCTTTGGAGCTCTCTCTGGTTCGCCGGGTCTCTCTGGGTGTTGAAACTGAGTGTGGAAACTGGTCCCTGCTTTTTTATACTCGGAAATGTTAGCCTCCTCAAGGAGGAACTACAGCATTGTGGCGCTTTCTCCACAGTGCACACTCTTAATCATTAACACATTTTACAGAGATCAGTTTTAGCTGCTTCATCTCAAACCCTTGAAGCCTGACCAAACATGCTGAATGTATTGTGTCTGAAATTGTCAGAGGGGGGGACAACTTTTGAAGTTTTTTATATTGCCCATACCACAGTAAACAGCCCTAGATGGGGATGTTAATAATTTTGACAAAATCACAAAGGCTTGAGGTGACTGCTACATGCCTTTTGGGTTGATGTTTAATTGACCGATTGGGTTTAACTGACCAAAGGACTCATGGTTGTGCTCAAAACCCGCATACTAGCATCCTAGCATACTACTCGTACTAAATCTCAGGCTGACTAGTATGACTAGTATTCCATTGTTTGTTTTATTTTTTTGTTTGTTTTGTTAGGTTTTTGTTTTTACATATTATCGATTCACACAGCAGGATTGTTAATTTGACTGAGGAGATTCAGATTCAGGGTAGCAGTGTGGCTTCACAGCGAGGAGGTCCTGGGCTTGAAGCCTGATGAGAGCCTTTCTGTGTGGAGTTTGCCTGTTCTTCGCGAGTCGCTCCGTGTATTCCTGTTCCCTCCCACAGTCCAAATGTATGCAGGTAAGGCGAACTGAAGCCAGCATACTGTTGTTTAGAAATTTCTTATCCAAAGGCCATCTGAGAATTTGACTGGTTTCACATGTGCGTGTGTAGCGTGGTTAGCTCAGCTAGTTCGCTAGTAAGCATGGTGAAAACAGCAGTGAAAGTAAAGGCTAAAAGCAGATTACCTCGACAACACTCCCTGATGACGTAACCCTCAAATTCAAAAGAACATTGTTGCCCTTGGCTAGGGGCGAGTTCGTCTTCAGCTGACTGGTAACGCGTTTGTTCAACAAATATTTGGACGAGTGAGAGGCTTGGATTCAAATTTCCCACATGCGCATACGAAAACACATTACGCCAATGATCCTAGGAGCCGGGGATATTCCGTCTCTAGTTAGCCAGCCTATGTTCAAAGCTAGGCTGCTGTGTTCACTTTCCAAATTGCGCAGGAACTTCTCTTGTTTTCGTGTGTATGACGACCATTTGAACTTGCTCCCTTGGAATAGGAGGAACTGACATCGAAACGAAAAGGGGACGTTAGCTTCTGCGTGCCACTGCTTTTCTTGTTAGCAGCGCCGTTAATGTCCTGGATTAAGCAGAACTAAAACTAGTACTTGGCTAATTGCCTGCTATATACAACGCATAACCGCACTTTAAACGGGAAGACTTTTTCTGAAGACTAAGGCATCTTAGAGATCCAGCCATTTACAGGAAAAAAAGAAAAGAAAAAAAGATGATATTTTAAAATTACAATGAGATCAAGCAATTTTCTATTTATGATGAGATGGCTTTTCATGGACACATCTCTGCCTATTAGCCGGTGTAGTTTGATTCCTGTCTGTTTGTGTAGTGTAATTCCTATTGGTGTATAATTTTACTCCAGCAGGAATCACAGACGGACCTGAACCCCCCCCAGTTTGAGGTTATTGGTGGCCTGTAGTGTAGTGGTTAAGGTACATCTAATCAACTGTATGTCGCTCTGGATACGAGCGTCTGCCAAATGTCAATAATGTAATGTTATGGCAAAGTTTCTGACGGCCGAGCAAGACCGTGGAGAAACGGAGCAGACTGAGGGGATTTCATTGTGGAGAAGCAGGGTGGGCAAGCCGTGGGTGGCCCTGTCTATTTCTGCGATCCACTACTTCTGCTCACAGGGTTTTTTTTTTTTTTAGCAATCTCATTCATTTGGGTGCACATTTTATGGACATTTTAGCTTATTGTCTGGTTGCTGATGTTAAAGTTTTTTAAGTTGTGAAAGTGAAAAGGTGAGAAGCTGTGGCTGTCCAGGCTTAAGGCATAGACACTAACCCATAGCACAGACAGTCAGACCAGGCTCCACACCCAAGTGAGCCCTAGCCTCTAGGCCTTGTGTTTGTGTCAGAGCTGGTTTCCGTGAGACGTCAGATGCGTGTAGAAGGAGACGGACAATTTGCCCGTTCAGAGTGCGGTCCGTCCAGGTGACCAGTGTGTTGTGCAGAAGGGGTAAGGTGTGTGTTGTGCAGACAGGGTGAGCAGTGTGTTGTGTAGACAGGGTGAGCAGTGTGTTGTGCAGACAGGGTGAGCAGTGTGTTGTGCAGACAGGGTGAGCAGTGTGTTGTGCAGACAGGGTGAGCAGTGTGTTGTGCAGACAGGATGAGGTGTGTGTTGTGCAGACAGGGTGAGCAGTGTGTTGTGTAGACAGGGTGAGGTGTGTGTTGTGTCGACAGGGTGAGCAGTGTGTTGTGTAGACAGGGTGAGCAGTGTGTTGTGCAGACAGGATGAGGTGTGTGTTGTGCAGACAGGGTGAGCAGTGTGTTGTGTAGACAGGGTGAGGTGTGTGTTGTGCAGACAGGGTGAGCAGTGTGTTGTGCAGACAGGGTGAGCAGTGTGTTGTGCAGACAGGGTGAGGTGTGTGTTGTGCAGACAGGGTGAGCAGTGTGTTGTGTAGACAGGGTGAGCAGTGTGTTGTGCTTGCTGTGCACGTGTCTGCTCCAGCCCTGCACTTCGTCTTTTGATTTGAGTCGTGAGTGTCTGCGGTGGCTGGGGCTTCCTGCTCCTCACGCTGCCCCGTGTCGCCTTCGGGGACTTGCTTCTCTCTTCCGTTTCCACGGTTGCCACGGTTGCCACGGTTGCCATGGGGAGGGATCGCCGGGCTCTCGTCTGACCTCATTCGGCGGGCGTGTTTTTGGGGAGCGCCCGTTACAGCTCGCGGACTCGTTTGTGAAATGGCTGAACGCTCTGCGTACAGTCTAAGGTCAAGTGACCGCAAGCCCTTTTCCCATGGCGGGCTTCGCATGTGAAGCGTATTTTTCGTCCCGCGACGCTGTGCGCGGTGTTGTAATACTCACACGTTTCCCCTCCCCCGTCCCTCTTTAGGGAAGTAAAGAATGAGGACAGGGTTGCCTCAGCTGTCAAACCCACCGCCGTGCGCCCGGAGACCACCCGCTCGCCCTCGACACAGAGAGACCTGGGCGCGAAGCAGAGAAACCACCCTGCTGCTCCCGGTGCGGGAAGAGCCTCAGCCGGTCTGCGTACTTACCCGCGCACCGGCTGAACCACGCGGGAGAGAGACCTCACCGCTGCTCCCTGTGCGGGAAGAGCTTCTGTGAGAAGGGAGACGTGACAAAACCAAGAATTCACACCGGAGAGAAACCACACTGCTGCACTCCATAAAACTGAAAGTGCAGGAAAACTTTCAGTTTTTCAACAAACGCGAGTGAACGCCAGCTGAGCCACACAGGAGAGGAATGTTTGAGTGCTGGGGCATGTGGCTGAGTGTCTGTACTGGTCTGTAGCGTCTGTTATGCAGGGTACTCTTTGTGGTGCAGTGTATTTACGTTGAAGTCAGAGAAGTATGAGAGTGTGGAGATCAGGGCATGTTTACATTTACATTTTACATTTTTGTCATTTGGCAGACGCTTTTAATCCAAAGGGATTAAAATCCAGGAGGGAGGACTAAGGTGCAGTTTGAAAAGGTGTGTTTTTAGTCTGTGTCGAAATAGGGGGAGGGATTCTGCTGTCCTGTGGTAGGCAAGTAATTCCACCACTGAGGAACCAGAACGGAAAACAGGCGTGAGCGTGCAGCTCGACGGCCAAGTGCTCGTAGAGAGGGAACCATAAGGCGACCAAAGCTGGCAGACCGGAGTGGTCTAGCTGGGGAGTAGGGAGTGATTAAGGATTGGATGTAAGGTGGGGCAGTCTTTAACAGGGTCATTCTTTAACAGCTGTCCGTTACTGTGACTCATGAATTGTTGAACCCACGAATAAAGCGATTTCAGTTTAGCAGGCTTCAGGTTTTTTTCTGTGGCAATAATTCCAGGGGCAGGGCTGCGACCACCACCCTACAAAGTTTGTTTGGGTCATATGACTGGCCACCAGAGGGCACTGTGCCTCCTTGTTTATATTTTCTAAGCTGCAGTGACTCCGTACTGCCACCGGAGGGCGACGGGTCTCCATATTGCCCCGTTACTTTGCTTATTGCTCCTCCCACCCTCTGTGATTTGGTCCCAAGCAAATTAATCATTGTGATAGAGTAACTGTGTCATGATGTTTCAGGATCTTTCGTTTTTCCGTTGCTCTACAAAGGAGTGTTTAAAAATAATTTTACACCACACACACACACACACACACACACACACACATGCATCTCCAGCTATTGTTTTAGGTCCTCCTCCGGTTGTTAGAGTGGGGATGGAGAGCGACCCTGTGGTGGTTTATCGGTTGTGTCCCTGCTGGGCTGGACTGAGTGGGAGACGTACAGGCAGGAGGGAGAGGAGAGGAGGATGGAAGAGAGCCCAGAGAAGAAGAGGAGGAGGAGGTGGAGGAGGAGAAAGTGTGTTGGGACCAGGGTCCTCCAGGGCTCGCAGTGTGCTGTGCTGTGTGCGCTTCCGTTCAGCTCCAGAGCACGGACGGCCCAGGGGGTGGGCAGGACGCCCCCGAATCATCCAGACACTCCACGACGATTCACTTGTAAATTTGAGCGCAATAAAACGCTCCAAGACGGGAACCATCTGCAGCTGCCACACTGGATGTGGCGATCAGAGACAGATCGTGTAAAAAAAATCGGGCTAATTAAATAATTAAGAGCTAGTGACCGATACGGCCTGCCGTTCCCATCCCTGACCCAGACGGTTGATGTCGGAAATCTGACCGTGGCCAAACTGCCCTCCTTAAAGGCGCAATTGTTCACTTCAGACTTCTAACGGTCAAGAGAGGAATCGCAGCGACAAACATGCCCAAACCACAACACTGTTTATCCCTCCCCCGTCTCTGTGAACGCGCTGACGTTAAAACGCCATTGGCTGTGGCAATTAGAACCAATTTTCTACCAGTGAGCTTTAATTATTGTAGTTATACAATGTTTTGGTACCGAGGGCCGGCCCGTATAACTGCATATTTTCAACCCGAATTGAAGGACTATAAACACAGGCAGAGGGAGAGTCAACATGTCAGTTAGCCTTTTTCTATGATAGGAAGGGATGTACAATGGTCTTGTAACAATGTTTTAACACAAAAATCTTACCTATTGTACCTTTAACACAAATCTTACCTATTGTACCTTTAATGTGCGTCTCCAGCAGATCGTGTGAAGTCTCACATAAATAAATGTTGGGTCCAGTTGGTGTTTGGTGCAAATAAATGCAAATAAATAAATGCAAATAAATGCAAATCAAGTTCAACATTTTATTCCCCTGTTGTGCCCTCTCACCCCTCTCTCCTCCCCGTTCTCCTCTCCTCCCTGTTCTCCTCTCCTCTCTCTCCTCTCTCCTCTCTTTCCTCTCCTCCCTGTTCTCCTCTCCTCTCTCTCCTCCCCTCCCTGTTCTCCTCTCTCCTCTCCTCCCTGTTCTCCTCTCCTCCCAGTTCTCCTCTCCTCCCGGTTCTCCTCTCCTCTCTCTTCTCCTCTCTTGTCCACCCCCATCATGTCTCTGACAAAGTAGGAGCTTTCATGTCACAAAGAATCTGGGACTCTGTCTCCCTGACAACAGTCACCAAGCAACGTTCATCCACAGCCCCCCCGCCCCCCACCTCCCCATGCACACCCACATATACATACAAACATGCATTTGAGCACCTCTCTTCCGCTCTGCTGGTGTAGTGAGTCCAGCATAGTTTGCACTCTTCTGATACAGGAATTCACTGTCAAATCAATACCCCTGGACATTAGCGAAGGGAATCTGAACAAGAATTTCCCGCTGTAACAAAAAGAGAAATATTGTTTAACTGGCTGGCTTCAGGACTGCAGTATCAAATTAAATAACAGCTCAGCTTTGACCACTGCAGCAAAAACACCCAAGAACAGCGATGAGGGCAGGTTTGACAGACAGATTTACTCCTGGACTAAAGTTTTGTGTAGCAAATTTAATTTTGTCTAGGACTAGGCTTAACCTGTCTGTCAAACCGTCAGCCCTATGAGTAGTAAAGTTATGTAAAAGTAGAACATGGACTGTAAAACAGGTTAGTACAGGACTAAAACAGGTTAGTACAGTTCTGTAAGAGTAGTACATAACAAAAAGAGGGTAGTACAATTATGTACGAGTAGTATACGATTGTGAAACAAGGACTTTAGTACAGTACTGTAAGATCAGTACAGAACTATTTATGTATTTTTATTAATCTGGTTTTCTGTTTAAAGCCATTGTTTCTACAAACCGGTGTCAACCAATGGCAGATGGGTTCCCCTACTGAGTCAGGTTCTGCTGAAGGTTTCTTCCTGTTGCCAGGGAGTTTTTCCTTGTCCCTGTTTCCCTAGGCGTACTCTTGGGGCCCGGTTTCTCTGTAAAGCTGCTTTGTGACAAAGGCCCTTTGTAAAAAACGCTATACAAATAAAATTGAATTGAACTGAATTGAACTATAAACAGGGTAGTACATTACTGCATGATTAGTACAGGACTGTAAAACAGGTTAGTACAGTTCTGTCAGAGTAGTATAGGGCTGTAAGACAGGGTAGTACAGTATTCTAAGATTTGCACAGGACTGTACAACAGGGTAGTACAGTTCTGTCAGAGTAGTATAGGGCTGTAAGACAGGGTAGTGCAGTTGTGTGAGAGTAGTATAGGGCTGTAAGACAGGGTAGTACAGTATTCTAAGATTTGCACAGGACTGTACAACAGGGTAGTGCAGTTGTGTGAGAGTAGTGTGTGAGAGTAGTGTGTGAGAGTAGTGTGTGAGAGTAGTGTGTGAGAGTAGTGTGTGAGAGTAGTGTGTGAGAGTAGTGTGTGAGAGTAGTGTGTGAGAGTAGTGTGTGAGAGTAGAGTGTGAGAGTAGTGTGTGAGAGTAGTGTGTGAGAGTAGTGTGAGAGTAGTGTGTGAGAGTAGTGTGTGAGAGTACAGCCCATTAGAACAGTCACCCGAAAGCGAACAGTACCTGACCAGCGCAGCGGCACAGTGATACGATGGTTACTATAGTAACAGATTGCATAAGAGCTCCTCGGCGCACGACGAGCTGAGCGAGGCGGCCGAGAGCACATATCGCCACGGCGATCTTCCTCGTTACGCTCTCCCCCAGCTCGTGAGCGTCCGGGGCGTCCGCTGCACAAGCCAGAGCTCCTTCACACCGGGCTTCTCCCCGTCAGAAAGATCGCTGCCCATTCTACTGCATCGGGATCCGGTGTTTCTGCCAATTCAGAGAATCAGGTGTGCCAAATTAGGGTTGAAATGGAAAAACCCGCAGGACGGTAGATCCCCAGGAACAGGGTTGGGCAGCCCTGGTGTACGCTATATATGGCGTTGATGACAGAACAAGAAAAATGACATATGTATACGATGATATGATTTAAACTTTGTTTTACTATATGTTTGGATTTTTAAAAAAAATTTCTTAAGGGATATTTTCTGTTTCTTTATTCAGTTTTGTTAACAACTCACGATATGTTGCTTATGTGACCCTGCTAAGTAGATTCACTGGTAGATAGCTGTCCCATTTCTGGCTCGCTAAAAACCTGCATCGAGGCACATAGTGTTGGCAGTCTAGGCCCAAGAAACCCGATGAAGCAGACTTTCTCCAGGACCAGGATGGGGGACCCTGGCAGACCCTGTGGCTCTCCAGGACCAGGGTTGGGGACCTCAGCAGATCCTGTGGCTCTCCAGGACCAGGGCTGGGGACACCTGCTATTGTTAGTAATGAGAGAGACCAGATTTCTATGAATTGTCCAACAACAGCAGTGATCCTGTTTGGAT
This sequence comes from Conger conger, assembly GCF_963514075.1. Lineage (NCBI taxonomy): Eukaryota > Metazoa > Chordata > Actinopteri > Anguilliformes > Congridae > Conger > Conger conger. Next base: position 77,285,182 of record NC_083763.1, on the reverse strand, counting down.
TTGTACCAGCAAACTGAAATACAAAGCCTCATATATTAACTGTAAACCACCATCATCACAATTTCTACAGAATGTATTTATCTATTTACCGATGTACCGATGTATTGAGATGGAATATCAAATGCATTTTAATCAATCTGGCAGCTTGATTGAATTCCCTTGTCAAATTTACTTATTTAACAGCTTTTAATGAAGGTTGATTCCTAACTAAGAGCTAATTCATCACATAGTAACTCCTGGCAATACATTATTATACATTATACAGATATCAGAAATAGAAATGAACAGTTGCACACCGCAATTTAGAAAAAAGTTTGGATCTTGGAGTGTCTGACAGAGTTAAACCAGAGTGAGTGTGATGTCCGTGAATCTCTAAATGTGAGATTCGTTTTATGCTAGCCAATCAGCTGGCAGTATGGATCTCATCAACTGTTAGAGCCAGCTGGATGGCTGCATTTCATCAGCTAAGATACTAATCAGTGTCCTCAAGGGCTGTGTCCCAACGGCTTACTAGCCTACTTATGAGTATACAAGTTGCATACATGTACAGTACAGGCAAGTAAGCAGTCTTGGACACAACCATGAATAGAAACACACACACACACACACTCACGCACGCACACCCACACACACACGCAGCGCACACATACATACTCATGCACAAACACACATACACACACACACACACACACACACATGCATTCAGGCACTAGCACCCATCCAACCACACACACACACACACACACGCATAAGAAGTAAAGATAACACACTTTCCTGTAATTTCAAACGAAATGCATTTTAATTGGTCCTCTTGATAAGATGAGCATAGCAAGTGGCCAATGGCATTCCACCATCACGACACTATCGCCGGGTCTGGGGTATGTTTTTAATTGTAATAAAAACGATGAGATGACCCTGATGAACCATGCCATGACCCCACCCCCCCGCCCGCAAAACCATTCCCCATTGGCTGCTCCTCTCCTCCTGCATTACCAGCCCCTCCCTACCCCCCTAAAAAATAAAAAATAAAAAACGGGAAAAAGACAACATTCCTAAAAGGTGTTGTATGAGTATCTGTGTGTGGAGCACACACTGAATTATGCTTCAGACGCCCAGCCTGAAGGTCACCACCCAGCCGAATGTTCTGTGCGTGAGAATTTCATCTTCTGAGAGTGTGAGATTGTAGCGTTGTGTCAGTCTTTCCGTGTGGGATTTTCTCTCTCCTGGGGCCAGAGGCGGCTGGCGGACGGGGTGGGGAACGCGGGGTGGTTTCAGACGGGGTGGGGAACGCGGGGTGGTTTCAGACGCACGTCTCCGTGTGTTTGGGGCTCCAGGTCTTCAGGTCTGAAGGGTCCCTGGTTCTGGCTCAAAAAACCAGTTCAGGCTCAAAAAACCAGTTAGCTGGTTAAGCAGTGGAAATACTTTGAGGTAACTCAAGCTTATTGTTATTATTATTATTATTATTATTATTATTATTATTATTATTATTATTACATATTCTCTTTCCTCATCCCTTGCTTTTTGTGTCTTTCTCATTCCATCCCCCTGCATTCCCTCTGCATGCTGTGCCCTCTCCTCTTCTCTCTCTCCCTCCCTCCTCTCTCTCACTCTCTCTCTCCCTCTCTCTCTCACTCTCTCTCTCCCTCCTCTCCCTCTCTCACTCTCTCTCTCCCTCTCCCTCCCTCCCTCACTCTCTCTCTCTCTCCCTCTCTCTCTCTCTCTCTCTCCCTCCTCTCTCTCACTCTCTTCCTCTCTCTCTCTCTCTCAGTCACAGCGCTCCCAGGTCATGGCAGGAGCGTGATTTCTGCCTGTAGAACCTCTCTCTCTCGCGGGGGTAGCGGGGCACCAGGTTGGACAGGAAGCGTTTGGCCTTGGAGGTGAGGCTCTCCCTGCGCTGGTCCTCCAGGCCCCCGGCGGCCCCCCCTGGCCCCTGGGGGCCCCCCCGGGCCCGCCGCACGGCCCCCTGCAGCAGCTCCTCCGTTCCGTGCTCCAGAGAGGCAGAGAGCTCCAGGTACAGGCACTCGAACAGCCCCGCGCTGGACAGGGCCTCTGTGAGAGAGGGGAGAGAGACAGGGCCTCTGTGAGAGAGAGAGACAGGGCCTCTGTGAGAGAGGGGAGAGAGACAGGGCCTCTGTGAGAGAGGGGAGAGAGCACAGGGCCTCTGTGAGAGAGGGGAGAGAGACAGGGCCTCTGTGAGAGAGAGAGACAGGGCCTCTGTGAGAGAGGGGAGAGAGAGGGGAGAGAGACAGGGCCTCTGTGAGAGAGGGGAGAGAGACAGGGCCTTTGTGAGAGAGGGGAGAGAGACAGGGCCTCTGTGAGAGAGAGAGACAGGGCCTCTGTGAGAGAGAGAGACAGGGCCTCTGTGAGAGAGGGGAGAGAGAGGGGAGAGAGACAGGGCCTCTGTGAGAGAGGGGAGAGAGACAGGGCCTTTGTGAGAGAGAGAGACAGGGCCTCTGTGGGTGAGAGAGAGACAGGGCCTCTGTGAGAAAGGAAGAGAGGGGATGGGGAGAGAGAGGGCAGGGGAGAGAAAGGGAGAGAGGGGTAGAGGGAGAGAGGGAGAGAGATAGGGGGAGGGGGAGGGGAGAGAAAGGGAGAGGGGGAGATGAGAGAGAGAGAGATAGAGAGAGGGAGGATGGGAGATGGGAGAGAGACAGAGAGAGGGAGGTGGGGAGATGAGAGAGAAAGAGGGGGGGAGATAAGAGAGAGACTTCTTTACTGTTCAGGTTGTTCAGCAGGAATAAATATAAAGGAAAACAGAAGCATATTAAAAAGAAACAGATGAGAGAGAAAGGGAGAGGGTGAGACAATGGGATGGCTGGAGAGAGAGAAAAGGAAGAGAGAAAATGTAGAGAAAGAGAAACAAGTGGGACAGGACGGGTGAAATAGGAAGAGGCGAAACGTAAAGCAAATTAAAAATGAAACGTAAGCAAATTAAAAATGCATCACACAGAGAGGCTATAAAGAATCACTAATGAAGACAAAGCATCTGGCAAAGTGAGTAATGTTTACAGCACCATGCCAGCTCAACCCAAACAAATCGCTTTCTCTCAGTGGTAATACTAGAAATAACATGCATATTTAAACACTGACTTCAACCGAGCTAAAGGCATACTATGCAGGATTCTCACCTTAAATATACAGTGGCTTCAAGTGTTTGATTTTTTATAAATGAGAAAAAAAAATCGAAAAACACGTTTTTCCCTTTGTCATGATGGGCTATTGAGTGTAGATTGACAGGCACAAATGGCAATTTTATCCATTTAAAATAAAATCTAGCAACACAAAAAAGTGTGGAAGAGGTGAAGGGGTGTGAATCCTGTCTGTGCCGTCATGTCTGTACTGCACTGGCAGTCTGTCTGTGCCGTCATGTCAGTACTGCACTGGCAGTCTGTCTGTGCCGTCATGTCTGTACTGCACTGGCAGTCTGTCTGTGCCGTCATGTCTGTACTGCACTGGCAGTCTGTCTGTGCACACTTCTGAAGGTTGAAGGTTGAGGGGGGGGGGGAGAAATTCGCGTTGGCTTTTCAGCAGGTCATGGTCCACTATGAGTGTGCCTATCTTCAGCTAGCGTGTGGACAGCTCACTGGAGTAATCACACTAATCGGAGTGATGGAAAAAGCGGATAAGCTAGCATATCAAAGCTGAGTGGTTAAACATTCTTCCTCAAGGTGCTGATAACCATGGGGATATGGCGTGAGTAAATAAAATGTAGTTGTGTAAGTTTATATCACCGCACCGCCCACTAAAGCAATCATCTAAAACATTGTCAGCGGTCCACAGTAATAATGAAATGTGGCTTGTAACATTACACTGAAGCCCATTGGCTGAATGTGTGGATCTTTGGAGTGGGCTGGCTGTCTGCTTCACTGCGAGGGGTGAAAAACAGCCATTAACTCCAAAACAATAGAGAAGGGCAAAGTGACTGAGATTCTGCACGACTGCTAGCCGAGATGAAAAACTTCACTCCCGTTGCTAAGTGACCACATATCTTTTAGCTTGCGATACAATTTATAGTCCAATAAGAGTTTTATTTTTTAAAATGATCTTGCCTTCCTTTTCTAAGTCTCCAGGGATATTTGGAGATGGGTGTGATAGTTGTGTTATATCATGAATTATATCACAGGTTTCCGGCACTCCAATGAACCCAGCAATTAGCATCATAATCAAATGTAATGGCCACTACACAGCTAATCTCTTTACACAGCCATGCCTATGAAATAATGAATACCAAAAAGGAATACATTAATTTCTTTCCAGTAGCATTTTCCTCTGTAAACTCAGTGGTTCTGACATCACTCAGTGTTGTTATCTGTGGTGTCTACAAATCTTTGAGAAATTATTCACAGGCTTTATCGTTAAAGTCTGCGCAGTCGTTGCCTTTGAGTGTCTCTCATTCAGATGACCTGTTCTTGGCAAATAAGTGGCTTTTATATTTATATAAATTATATTTATATTATAATTATATTTCATCATTTCTTACAGCGGCGATGGCACTGCCTTCATTGCATTACATTACGTGGCGTTTAGCCGACGCTCTTATCCAGAGCGACGTACAGCGAAGTGCAGATCAAACACAAGTACAAGCGCAAAGAGGACCTGAGAGGACAGTACGGTTCCGAGTCCTAGTGTAACCATACAGATACAATCGGAAACCCTTGAAGAATACTGTACATCAACTTCCAAACTAGCGTACCACAGTTGGCAGCTAGAATACCCCGAGTACAACAACAATAGCAGTGGTATGCGGAAGAGCATCTCTGAACACACAACGCATCATAACTCCAAGTGGATAGGCTACAGCAGTAGAAGACCAATAAGTATAATACCTAAACTGCTCAGTGAGTGTGCATTATAAAAGAACCATGCTCAGTCACATATAAAACCCAATGGCAATCTCTGTTGAAGCACACTCCAAGTTTGTGCTGCTTTTGCTTTTTTCCTCTTCTAAGACGTGTTTGAGACACTTCTGGGATAGATTCGATTATTGGGATTGCTATTGGGATGGGCCCCATGGTCTGGTTTCTGTTAAGGCACTGTTCCAGCAATGAATGTGTTTTAATTACTCAAACCATAATCAAAAACATGAATCTAAATGCATGTCATTATCTTTCATTAAAATTTTTCCAAGTACAATAAAGGGCTCGCATTATTGAGTTGGGTAAACTGATTCAAGTTGTTCAATCAGAAATAGTCTGCCTTTCTTTGCCTTTTTGTTTAAGCAGCCACTGAAGATGGCTGAACCTGCACAATACAGCCATATTTTTAAGGACATTTATCATTTATGAAAGGTAAGTAGCTGTAGCCTGGAAACATGGTTGCTGCTTTTCTCTGCTGAAATTGGTTTGATGTTGCATGTTTAACTGAACCAAGCTAGCTAGTTGCCCAACTAACTGGCATTAGCTACAACATTTAGTTTTGTTTGCAACATTGGCTTCTGAAACATTGCTAAGGTTTTAAACATTTTAAACAGCGTTAACTCTGAACATGATTTATGTTAGCCTAAGGTAGGCCTAGGTCCAAGTTATGGCGATACAGTTCAGACCTTATGATACATTTCTAATTTTGGATAAGTTGGGAAAATAGTTTGAGCAAACCTTAATCACCAAGAGCGGTATCACTGGGCAACATGCTGTTCAGGCGTACTTACTTTATCATGATCTACCAGCTTTACCAAGCCATCGGTTCAGTAAAAAATGCATTAGCTTGCTCAGTGGATCAAAATCATTTTGGTGTATGAAATGTTTGTAAAAACATTTAAACTGTATACCGGGCAATTGGGAGAGAGAGAGCAGGTAAAGAGAGAGAGAGAGAGGGGGTAAAGAGAGAGAGGGGGGAGATAGACAGGGGAGAGAGAGGGGGGAAAGAGAGAGAAAGGAGAAAGAGGGGGGAAAGAGAGAGATGAGGGGGAATGAGAGAGAGAGGGAGAGGGGAGAGAGGGGAAAAGAGACAGAGGGGAGAGAGAGGGAGAGGGGAGAAAGAGGGGGAAAGAGAGAGAGAGGGGAGAGAGAGGGAGAGGGGAGAAAGAGGGGGAAAGAGAGAGAGAGAGAGGGGGAGAGAGAGGGAGAGGGGAGGGAGAGGGGGGAAGAGAGAGGAAGGGATAGAGAGAGAGGGGAACAGCTGAACCTACCCTCAGTGCTGACCTCCCTGGTCCTGACCAGGTCGCTCTTGTTGCCCACGAGGATGATGGGAGTTTGAGGCTGGGTCTCCCTCAGGAGGAGACGGAGCTGAGCGGTGCGGTGAAAACTTCGCCTGTCCGTCACCGAGAACACCAGCACACACACCTCACACTGCAAGGCCGACAGGTCCTGAGAGAGAGGGGAGGGAGGGAGAGAGGGAGAGGGAGAGAGGGGGGGAGAGAGAGGGAGAGAAGGGAGGGGGGGGGGGAGAGAGAGATGGAGACAAAGAGTGAGGGGGGAAGAGAGAGAGGGTAGTTCATTCAGCAATCCTCCCATCAGTTTATTCATCCAAATCATAAGTGTCCATACTCATACCATCAATTCCTTCCACCAAATAGGTTGCAAGCACCTGCAACAAGTGAGTGCACCTTCATGTGTTCAGTCTTCTGCCCAAAGGCAGGCGAACATCACACCCTTTCTCTCAAGGCACTCGGACACACAAACACTGAGACACACAAACACTGAGACGCACAAGCACTAGGACACACAAACACTCAGACACACAAACACTCAGACACGCAAACACTCGGACACACAAACACTCAGATGCACAAACATTCAGATGCACAAACACTCGGACACACAAACACTCAGACGCACAAACTTGTGAATGTGCAAACACTCACACAAACACACTCACAGACACACATAAACACACACACTCACAGACTCACAGACACACATAGACAAACACACTCAAAGACTCACAGACACACAGACACACAGACTCACAGACACTTGTAGACACAAACACACAAATACTCTGACACATAAACACTCACACATACACTCACACAGACTCACAGACACACATAGTCACACACACTCACAGACTCACAGACACTCGTAGACACAAACACACGGATAATCTGACACATAAACACTCACACATAGACACACTCACAGACCCACGGACACTGAGAGACACACAAACGCTCACAAATGCAAAATGTCATTGGCCAAAAATAGGACTCGTTACAGAAAGAGGCATTTTCAGCCCAGCCTGGATCCACTCCATTCTGTCAATGATCTAATCGAATCTATTAGCAACTGCTACAGCAGCTGAAGAAAATGTTATCAGTGCAATGGCACCCACAGAAATAGAAATATGAGTCAGAGGGAGCGAGTGCGTGAAATTTAAAGAAGGAGAAAGCAGGCAGGTCGTGCTGACTCTGCTGTGTGGGATAGCTTGTGCTTGCATGAGAGGAAAGCTGAAATCACCTGCTCACTTACCTAATGAGTGATGCACCTTCACCTTTACTACACTAGATCCATAGAGCATGCAGAGCTAAGCTTCAGGGATACAGTGGGGGGGGGGGGGGGGGGACAACCCTGCATCTTTCCTGAATCTGTGCTGATGCTGTTTTTGGGTCTGCACAGGGCAAGTGAATTGCACTTTGAGTCACGGCTAAACTGTGGACTGTAGATTGTGCTGCGTGATTACTCTCTAGATCACATTTTTACTGTAGATTGTGCTGTGTGATCAGACTCTAGATCACATTTTTACTGTAGATTGTGCTGTGTGATTACACTCTAGATCACATTTTTACTGTAGATTGTGCTGTGTGATCAGACTCTAGATCACATTTTTACTGTAGATTGTGCTGTGTGATCAGACTCTAGATCACATTTTTACTGTAGATTGTGCTGTGTGATCAGACTCTAGATCACATTTTTACTGTAGATTGTGCTGTGTGATCAGACTCTAGATCACATTTTTACTGTAGATTGTGCTGTGTGATTACACTCTAGATCACATTTTTACTGTAGATTGTGCTGCGTGATTACACTCTAGATCACATTTTTACTGTAGATTGTGCTGTGTGATTACACTCTACTGTGTATTTACTGCATATCTACTTTATAGTTACAGTTACAGTACATTTCAATCAAATTATTTAAACATTCGTGAAATAATATAATTTTGGCATAAAAACAGAAAAGAATGTGCTACTGCATTATAAAGTTTGATAATTGGTGACGCCCACAAATTTGTCCGTTTAAGTTTAGCGGTTTGTTTTCAAAAATCTGATAACCGGCAATCATGGATCAACAGAACACGGAAAACACTGTCCATCTCAGTGACTTTATGTAAATGAGATGGGCACGCCTACCCACTGGGTTGAACTGTGTTGAAGGCGGAGCCAAGCTGAAACAGTGAGTGCACTCATGCTTTAAGTCAGTATTGCGTCAGTATTCTGTCAGTGTTGGGCCAGGAGTCCATCACTAAACTGGCTTTATAATAACACCTGGAGCCAGGAGTCCATCACTAAACTGGCTTCATCACACCTGGAGCCAGGATTCCATCACTAAACTGGCTTTATAACACCTGGAGAAATCTTTACTACCCGTTATTACTCATTTCTAAGTGTATTAGCTTTTGTCAGGGGGTTGATTTTAAGTCTGGAGACGTGATGTATCACAGTACTGTGCAAAAGTCTTAGACATGATAGATTTATTTTATATAAATTTGGTTGAAGATGTTTTTTGTTTTCTGCATTCTCAGTTAGAAAATAGCAAACATTTGTTTTCCAAAAAATGTAATGTTACAGTACATTTTGTGAAAAAAGTAACATATTAAGTAATAGTCCACTAAAAAACCTGATCGAGGCTGTCTGGGATTACCTGAAGAGCTAGAAGCAAGCCAGACACCAAAATTCTGCAGAAGATCTGAGGCAAATTATTCACGTTTGCTACAACCTACCAGCTACAACCTACAGCAGTGTTGTGGTTTGAAGGTGTTTCTTGCTGCAATTCCTCTTTTGACCGTGAGACGTCCAAAATTACCTATTGTACCTCTAAGTCTTATCTTGCCGGAAAAAGAGAGACATTGCACGGATTGTTACTGAAAGACCCAGAAACCAAGTAAACAAACTGAAATTAAGAAATTAAGAAAAGAAGTCGACTCCAGCGGAGACGATATAAGCTCTATTAGCATTTATTAAGTGTTCCTTCAACGTTGGTTTCGCCCTGAAGACTTTTCTGTGAGGAGCACCAGAGAGAAACCCTCTTTTAATGAACTTTTTTCCATTTTTAGATTAGATTCTCACTCTGTTTTCTCCATGTTCTCTGCCTGCTATCACCGTGCCAACGATGTGGAGCGAATTAGAACTGGACTTTGCATTCGACTGAGAGAATATACGAACTCAGTGACCACTTTATTAGGTAGACCTGCTTTATTTATTGTAAATATCTAATCAGCCAATTATGAGAAGCAAACTGAGGGCATAAAAGCATGCAGATAAGGTCAAGAGGTTCAGTTGTTGTTCAGACCAAACATCAGAATAGGAAGGAAATTATCTCTGTGGCTTTGACTGTGGAATGATCGTTGGTGCCAGACGGGGTGGTTTGAGTATCTCAGAAACTGCTGATCTCCTGGATTTTCACACAAAACAGTCTCTAGAATTTACAGAGAATGGTGCGAAAAACAAAAGAAACCCCAAAATTCCTTGTTAATGGAATATGCTCAAACTGGATCAAGATGACAAGATGGCAACATTAACGCAACTGTTGAACCTTGATGTGGATGGCCTACAGCAGCAGAAGACCAACAACTCTAAAAAAAGAAGTCTAATAAATACCAAATAAAGTTGGCACTCAGTGTATATAATGTTTGAGGCAGGAAGAAGAGAGGGGCTGAGCTCACCTGTCTCCAGTTGTCGTAGATGATGATGGTGCTCTCTTCATCATCCACAGTGACCGTGCGAATATAGCCCTCTCCTGAGACATAAACACACCTATCAGTGTGGGAATACTGTACAAACATAAACACACATGCACACACCCTCACTCACTCACAAACACACACACACATACTCGCACACACACACACACACACACATACACACACACTCACTCCCACATACATACATATACACAAACACACATTACACACATCTTTCCCCCTCTCTCTCCCTCTCTCTCCCTCTCTCCCTCTCTCCCTCTCCCTCTCGCCCTCTCTCCCTCTCCCTCTCGCCCTCTCTCCCTCTCCCTCTCTCTCCCTCTCTCTCACTCTCTCTCACCCTCTCTCTCTCCCTCTCCCTCTCGCCCTCTCTCCCTCTCCCTCTCTCTCCCTCTCTCTCACTCTCTCTCACCCTCTCTCTCTCCCTCTCTCTCTCACCCTCTCTCTCTCACTCTCTCCCCTCTCTCTCTCCCTCCCTCTCTCTCTCGCTCTCCCTCTCTCTCCCCCTCTCTCTCTCTCCTCCTCTCTCCCCCTCTCTCTCTCTCCCTCTCTCCCCCTCTCTCTCTCCCTCTCTCTCTCTCTCACCCTCTCTCCTCTCTCTCCCTCCCTCTCCCCCTCTCTCTCTCTCCCTCTCTCCCCCTCTCTCTCTCCCTCTCTCTCTCTCACCCTCTCTCTCTCACCCTCTCTCCTCTCTCTCCCTCCCTCTCTCCCTCCCTCTCTCTCTCTCTCTCACTCTCTCTCTCTCACCCTCAGAGTCGATGGAGGCAGTTCTGTCGAGCTGCCCGGCGAGGGCGCTAGCGAGGGAGGACTTTCCCACCCCGTTCTGCCCCAGCAGGGCGATGCGGAGCGGCCCCTCCTGCCCCGCGGGCAGAACCGCCTCTTCCCCTGCAGGGCAGAAGCTGATTGGAGAAGGGCAGGCCGCGCTCAGCCCTGGTGTCTGCACAAGGGCCTCGTAACGGCGGCCTGCCCTTCGTAGCTGGTGTTTGATTGGCAGAGGGGTGCTTCCTCTGCGCTGGGGTGGGGCACTGGAGAGGGTCATATTTTACTCTGAAAGAAACACAGATTTACAGAAGCAGACCAACGGGTACGGAAAGAAGTGGCTAATACAGCGAGCGCCATTCTGAGACACAGATTAAGCCCAGTCCCAGACCAAACTCAAACTGGCCCTGTAAAAACTCAAACACGTCTTACACAATTTATACTACACCTTGGATGATTGGCTAACAAGCATGTGAATATTTCATGTATTCCCCACAGTAAACCCCCTTCTCACTCCGAAAACAAGTTCCACATGAATGCGTCCAAACATACGGACAGGAGAAACGAGGATCACAGTGCAGCTTACCCACTGGTCTGCTACGCAGCGTGGAAATGACTTTTTATAGACTGTATACGCATCACAGCATGTCTAATTTCCACTAGGGCTGCACAATATGAGGAAAATATGTGATAACGTTGAATATTGCAATGAAGGTGTGACTATGTGATAAATATACAAATTTTGAAGTGTACACGGTTCTAATGTCTTTCTGCTTTAGGTACACTGCTAACACCCCAGGCAATGAATGCCCGCTGAATAAAAAAAAAATTAATACATTATTTCCAACATGTTTTAATTGAGCAAATTACACAAGAACAGCCATTGCATTTAACAAAGCATAAATTTAGATAAATACTATTAATTGCAGTTTAAGCAGTCTTTTGTGATGTGTCTATCATGCGTGTTCATATCTCAAAGTACCTGTATCCTAATGCTAACTCCCTACAATCCAGTAGTTTGCGAGCTTGTTTGGTCAGCTAATTGAAGCTAGCTAGCTGTAGTACTTGCATAGGTTATTAGCTTGTTTGAGCAGCTAACGTCATGGGTCAATTTTTTTATCTTGTTCTTTTTAAAAAACTTTTATCACAAACTAATGTAGCCTATTATTATCCAAGCTGTGTGTATCTATCATGATGACTGCACAACTTGTTGTGCTTGATATCTATCACATGCTTGATATGGCTAGCCTACACATTGACTGCACACTACAGTAAATTAACACTGCATCGAGTGAGAACTAATACAGTAACAGACTCACTGAACACGACAGTACATTAACACTGCAATGAGAGAAAATGAATACAGTAACAGACACACTGAACAATACAGTACATTAACACTGCATTGAGAGAGAATTAATACAGTTACAGACTCACTGAACACTACAGTACATTAACACTGCATTGAGAGAGCACTAATACAGTAACAGACTCACTGAACACTACAGTACATTAACACTGCATTGAGAGAGAATTAATACAGTTACCGACTCACTGAACAATACGGTACATTAACACTGCATTGAGAGAGCACTAATACAGTAACAGACTCACTGAACACTACAGTACATTAACACTGCATTGAGAGAGAATTAATACAGTTACCGACTCACTGAACAATACGGTACATTAACACTGCACTGAGAGAGCACTAATACAGTATACTGTATACACAATGCACATCACTGTACATTAACACTGCACTGAGTGACAGGGTTAATACAGTATATATGTAATTTGTTACCTGTCATCAACGGCAATCGGTAATGCCTATCAAGCTCCATGAAATGAAGCTACGCTAAAACCGAGAGGCCCAATACAGTATGTATGATCTCAGTTACACTTCACATTTCACCGAGAGAGAGAGAGAGAGAGAGAGAGAGAGAAAGAACACACACAAACACACACACACACACACACACATATTGACATAGAATTTACCTGTAATATAAACTGTTATTATTAGTTAGCTTGTGATTAGTATCCATCCATCCATTATCTGAACCCGCTTATCCTGAACAGGGTCGCAGGGGGGCTGGAGCCTATCCCAGCATACATTGGGCGAAAGGCAGGAATACACCCTGGACAGGTCGCCAGTCCATCGCAGGGCACACACACCATTCACTCACACACTCATACACTCATACCTACGGGCAATTTAGACTCTCCAATCAGCCTAACCTGCATGTCTTTGGACTGTGGGAGGAAACCGGAGTACCCGGAGGAAACCCACGCAGACACGGGGAGAACATGCAAACTCCACACAGAGAGGCCCCGGCCGACGGGGATGCGAACCCAGGACCTCCTTGCTGTGAGGCGGCAGTGCTACCCACTGCACCATCCGTGCCGCCTTGTGATTAGTATGTTAGAACAATTTGTATCAAATTATATGTATATGTATGTGTATATACGTGTGTATGTATATGCATGTGCATGTATGTGTGTGTGTATATATGTATATATATATAATTATTATTGTGTAAATTATTATCCTGTTTTTATATGTAATCATATTACTGTGTTATTTCACCTGTTTTAACATGTTCCTTGCCATGCTTTGGAAATACAAATGCAAATAGGCTGTAGTGACGAGAAAGCTGTCGGCACCCATTGAAATTAGTTAATTAATTCATTACAGTCCGCCTGGGGAGAAAGGACAGGCAAAACTCTGAGTGTTCAGGCCCCATTAGTTTAACCATCACGAAAACACTTTTCTGATTAGCGTTGCAAAGCATCGCTCATTGTGATTGTTAATAATTATATACCTCAATTACAGCCCAATGTCACTGCTGTTACCAGCCGTAGATGAGTGATGAATTGAATCATAACCATAACCATAACAAGACTTATAATTCCAATTTATAGCCACAAAATGTGCCTAAAGCCATAACCATAAACATTAGCAACTCGGGTAAGCGTGCTTCGTACGTGAGATCACCTCTGAATAACGTCATGGAAGACTATCTAAAAGTATTTTTTTGGGAAGCACTC